>NW_022872742.1:0-57029 GCF_011750605.1 Drosophila busckii | reverse complement strand
GCAGAAACTGCAACAACAGCAACCCCAAAGCCAAAGGCGCCGCTGACGCTTTGATGAATGACAAAGGACATGCGAGAGCGCAAAAGAGAGAGAGAGAGAGAGAGAGAGAGAGAGAAACACGCATGCAGCGGATTGGCTGCACTAACAGCAAAAAAAAAATACACGACGAAGAAGCAAAAGCAGCAGAAAATCAAGCAAAAGTGTGAAGGATGCAGTCGCCTCATTGTTGTCCTCGGTTATTTATGAGCCATTAAGGCAAGCGGCAATTGCACATGTGTTCTTCACACTAACACCCACCCAACCACCCAGCCAGCCAAGCAACCACTCCCCTTGTTGCTTGTTCAAGGTGCTATGTATGTCAGTTCAAGCCAAGCGACGACCTCGACGACGACAACGATGAATGTGGGCTGATTTTATTTTTAATTGTTACAGAGAGCGAGCGAGTGAGCGAGTGAGAGAGAGACATGCACACACATATGTTTATAATTGCGTTGTGTGTGTGTGTGTGTGATGCGCCTTCATGCATATCCTTTATCCTTTTGCTATGTGTCTAATAATCATAAAGCATAATTCATTTCAAATCGTGTGTGCGCCTTCGGAATTTATGACAATTTCGCCTTTATGCCATTTCCATTGCCATTACCACGCACGCAAACACACAATTACTTGCCACCCCTAAGGCGAGGGGCACATTTATTGCCTGGCCAAAGGATTCGAAATGGAGACATTAGAAAAATCTGTCGCCAAAAGTGCCGTTAAAATAGAAGAATTGCTCGCATGCCTTGTCTACTAACATAGCTGCAGATGGGGGGTGGTGGGTGTGGATCATGTGCGCCACCAAGTGGCAACAACTTGCTCAAATGTTCAATACTTCAATATAGCAAATTAAGTACGTTGCGTAGTGAGCGTGAGCACTTGGCAAATTGTCAACTGTCGCCAAAACGTGTTTGCACTCATGTAACTGTTGCTACTGCTGTAGCAAACGCTTTAGTAGCTACTTAAATAGTTAATAGATCTTGCTGCAATAACAAAAGTCTTCAATTCATATATTAAACATTATTAAATGCTTATCATCGTTTTATTGTTCATTTGTCTATTGGTTTTAAAGCGAACTTTCTTGAATTTTTAATTATTTAGCTGAATATTTAAATGTGTAAATAATTCACATTAAATAATTAAATAATTTTATCTGTTTATCTGTTCAAAATAAATTTTATTTACTTAAAAAACTGCATTCATTTTATTTACTATTCATATAAATTAATTATGACTTAAATTAAACAAATTCACAATGTTAATCATTTTATATAAAATACGTTGAAATATTTTGTCTTAAATTCAAATTCAAATTAAAACTCTTGTATAAAACTATCATTAAGCTAAATATATAACGTTTATAAAATTATTATGTTAATTAAATTTAAAGTTTATTTTGTCCTGTGCATTTCTGCTTTACTAAAAAGTTCTTAAATAAGCTAATTAAGCAATCAATGCGCATTATATGAAAAGCTTACAAATAAAATTGTTTCAGATTATTTAAAATTTTGCCTAAGCATTTATTTAATAATTTTCTCTTAGATTTATTTACCAAAGTCCAGCAGTTTATCTTTTGAATTATTCAGCTTCGCTTTGTTGCCATAATTAAAACAATACTGAAGCTAAAACTATATATCAGCTACTTAAGCATAATGAAGTGTCCTAAGCTCTGCATAAAATTCTGCCACTGCCCATTGCCACATCAAGTTGCATTTTGCTGATGGTCCAAGGCACTTCAAATCATTGCCAAGTGGCAAAATAAATAAGAATGTAAATAAATTTCGTCCACAAAGTCAGAGCGGAGAGACTGCAACTGCAGCAAGCCACAAATTTATGCGACATCAAGTGGCAAGTGGATTCGCCACTGTCTCTCCTGTCTCGTGTCCTGTGCGTCCTTTGCGTTATCCTTCTGTCAAGTCAACTGGCTGCGCAAACAAAGCGAAACTGCAACGCACGTCAAGGGGGCGTATCAAACTAAAGCTGTTCGAGCTCTACTTTTGAGCCAGAGTAGAAGTTAAGAGCCAGCAGCAGAAGCAGCAACGTTCTCGCTCGAGAGAGAGAGAGAGAGAGAGAGAGAGAGAGTGAGAGAAAAGCCAAGATTTAGTTGTGTGTTTACCCAAGGACTTGGCTGCAACAAAGAGCTTTTGCCGCCATTTTGTGACATTGATTGTGAAGTGTCCTAGCTCGAGCATAAACTTTATGCTCCAACAGATTGCAGGTAACTGCGCATTGGGTGCAGTTTCCAACACAAACTCTCAGGACAAGCTTTGCCCATAATTCGTTTCAGAGCAATTGCAATAAATTAGCAACAAACTTCGTTAGCTTAGAGCAACTTGCTTAAATAACAACAACATATTTTTAAAAAAATATATATATTTTTAATCATAAATATTTTCAAAAAATATTCAATTTTGCCCAAAAGTCGTTAAGGTTTCATTTAAGTGCAATTAATCTAGGGCTATTCACATTTTTAAATAACTTTATTAATTGCATTTTTTGATGAAAAAGTTGTACAAACACAATATATTCAAAGTTAGCAACTTCTGAAAATATTATAAAATATTAATAATTTGAAATTATAATACTATGCATAAATATATTTTCATATATATTATATATTTCGAAAATGCATTAAGCTTTAAATTCAATTAATTACATTTCAATTAATTGTGTGTTTTATTCTTTATATAGTCACTTCTTTGCTTATAAATTAAAACTTAAATTGACTGAAATGAAAACTGAAAAAGATTTTCTTGTCGTCACTTTGGCATTTGTGTAGCTTTTTTTCTAACAAATCAAAATATTTACAGTAAACAATCAAAATTGTTTTGCATTTCTTTTCAGCAATAATTAGCAATAATCAGCATGACTTCAATTGTGGCCATAATCTTGGTCAGCATCTGTCACTTGCTGCTGCGCACTTCGCTCGTTGTCAAGCAGTTCAGATCGAATGTGCCAGAGGCGCCCGAGCTGGCCACAGTTGTAGTCTATTTAGCCATCATGGTGCAGATCTATCAGAATCGACTGGTGCCCATGTGCTGGAGCCACTTTCCCGCCTGGCTGCGATTCTACATCGATTTGGTGGGCACCGTGCTCTGCATTGAGGTTTGCCTGCGCATCTTCTGGTGCAGCTGGGAGTATTTTATAGCCCAATTGCTGGACAGCTGGCTCGATAGGCAGAGTCAGCTACGCTTGCTGTTGCTTAAGGCTTTGATTTGGCTTTCAGCCTTGGCCGTAGTGGGCCACTGTGTGTATTGCAATGCTAAAGTAAATTTTTTGTGCAAATCGGTAGTCGATACATATAAATGTTCGTATAAGAGAAAAGAGAGAAGAGCAGAAAATATATATGTATATATATATATGTTTTATTTTTTTTTATTTTATTTAAACGAAAGCAGCTTGATAATGATAATAACAAAGTGCAGCAGCTACAGTTTGGCTTCTTGCTATGCTTGGCGCATGTTTAATTCAGTTTGAACTGTAAAATGCATAAATAGCGTTTTAATTAGAAAATTAGCTGAAAATATGCAGCGCACGTTAATCGCTCTCAGTCGAGAGTCCTGAGCCACTGCAGCTAACATGAAACTGTTGTCTGGCGCTAAATGGAAATGAAGCTTGCCTTGGCTCATGCAATAACCAAGAGATGCGACAACAACACATCCATGCTCTGTCTCTCTCGCTCTCTCGCTCTCTCTGCTGCTGCTTGTGTGACAAACGAAAATCATTGCGACACTCGACACTGGTTACGGCTTTGGAGTCACGGCAAGAGTTTGGGCTTTGGCTTTCGCTTTGGCTGTTTGTTGCGACAAATGCCGTTATAATTATTTATACCGTAAGCACATTTTATGGTGTCGCAATTTTAAAATGCAATTAGACGCGCAGCAGCATTAAAAACCAAACACAAAGAATGCCACAAAATTTGTTTGCAAGGACTAACAAATACTCTATGGAAAATATGCAATATATTAAAGATTAAATTATAAACATTACACAGCAATAACAATGCGTATTTTTTTTAGTTTGTTTTATAATGTTAATTTATTAATTTTAGTTTACTTTGACAGCTTCAACCTCTGAGCATTATTTATAAGCAATGAAATCAAAAATAATGTTAAGCAATGACCTGTACAACTTCTGTTCTGCTTGCGATATTTCAAAAAGCTAACCAACAGACATTTATATTTAATTTATATTTTAATTTATATTATATATACCTTATTTTGATAGAAATGTTGCCACAGCCTAGACCCAAGGCCAATAAGCAACAGGACAACTGTAATTCTTAATGAGCTTATGTCATTTCATTTCAACTAAATTGCTGCTAGTTTCTACCCACACTCTCTCTCTCTCACTCTCTTTCCCTTTCTCTTGCACACAGGCTGCTCTTTAAGCCGCGCACACCTGGCTTATTAGTTTTTTTGCATTTATTGAATAGAAGCGCGCGCCTTGCGGTATGCAATATGAATTTTACTTCAGCCTCAGCTATTGAGCATAACGAATCGAACCCAATCACATCTGCAGCTGCTGCTTATCAATATTTTGATATTACACAATATATGGTTGGCATTGGAGTGCTCCTATATTTTATAGACTCTACTCCAATATTAAGTTTTCGCATAAATTTGCATACAAATTTACTTGCATGTGTTTTAGAAATTCTAAATTGTTATAGAACTATAGAGCATGGAGTATATAAATTTATATCTATGCATTTAATATTGTAAATAAATGTTATGAAAATATAGAAATATAAAACATCAAAATTAATGCAATGATTTATAAAAATATAAATACATTTTCTAATAATAAAATGTCAATAAAATGCATATTTTTTATATTTTAAAATGCAATCTTTATTAAGTAATAAACATTAAATTAAAAATAGGCGTAATGTTGCATTTCTTTTTGCATCTACTCTAACTTTAATTAGAGCTGCAAATATGCTTTTCATCTCTCATACTTGCAAACAGAGAGCGAGAGGTGGAGAGAGAGCGAATACAAAAGGAAAACTTATTTTCTTTCTATAATAGACGCCTTAGCACTATCGCATTATCGGGCTGCGGTCGTAAACCATTTGCAGCAATTATCTCACTAAGTTCATTCCGATGCCTTTGGGGAAATATGCGGCGAATTAATGCCAGCCCCTCCCACTCCCACTCCCACGCCGACGCCCACTTGGCAACCCTTTTTGCACGGCTGCTACTCCGAGGAGTTCGGTAAGCGCAAGTTTCGCTTAATTTATAACGAGGATTACAATAAACAAACTAATCTAAGGCAATAAACACTAAAAATCCCCCGAAAAGTGTTTTTGGCCGGCATTGGGAATTTCCAACATTATGACCAAGTTGAAATCGCAGAAAACGAATCCTTTCTTGCCCCCCATTTCCGTTGTAAGATTATTTTTCGATATCGGCAAGCGTATATGACACGATATGTTTACGACTGCCCACCGGATGGCCGATGGCCGATGGCCGCCTTGGTCAGCAGATAGACATCGTCCAGGGTTCAGGGCTCATAACTAAAAGGATTGTGTAAGCGTTAAGTGCGTGCATCTTCCACAAGTGTAACCCTCTTCGGTTTTTTATTTTTCTATTAACAATAAATTTGTACGATTTTTATTTGACCACAAGTAATGCAAACACATTAATGACATTTTGCTAAGGTCCCCTCTATAAAATGAAAGCGAGAGCTTAAGCTCTAATTTGATAGGCCAAAGAAGTACTTTGTACATTTATTTAAATCATGAAAGAAGCACGGAAGCATAGACAAGAGTTTTAAGAAAAGAAATACGCTAATAATTAATAACTTTCTATGCAGCTGTAGCTCCAAGATCAGGCCTAGGCCTAAGGTCTTGCACATGCCTCTTGTCGTTTATTTCTTGAACTCGTCTACTTGAATTCAGTCTCTTTGTTTATCGATCATAATTCTTTGCTAATAATTAAACTATACTAATTTGAGCTTACAATTTCATATAATTCTTAAACAATTTTCTTTAATCTCTTTTGATTTAGCTGAGTAACAACCTATCAAAGCCTAAAAGTAAACTTAAGTTGCCATCATTGTTTTTTTTTTGCTCTAACTGTGTCAAACAAAGATATTAATTATTAATAATTATTCAAAGAATTTTAAAGCATTATACAAATTAGTAACCTATATACAATTTTTATAACTTTCACAACTTGTTTAAAAATTGTGCCATACTTAAATATTTTGCATCATTAGATTTAGGATTTTATGACTTTTAATTTTGGCTGGAATATGCAAATTTAAGCAAGGAAATTTTAAAATTTGAACGCAGTTTCATTCAAGAGTATCCCAAATCAAATATCACTTCGTTAAGTTAGAACATTTAAAAGTTATAGATTAAAAAAAATGTCAAAGTGTATAAAAAATGTTCTCAGCTCACCCCAATAAAATTTAAAAAATACAAATGTACACACAATTGTTAAACTAATAATAGAACTATTTAATTTAGTCTAATGCATTTTGCTTTCAAAGTTTAAAATTAAAACATTTACTTACTGATTTGATACGGCTCAAGTCAATTTCGATAATTGATTGCAAGAATTTCTTTTGTTTTAAAATTTACTAATTAGTTGAAAGAATTTAAAAAATAGCAAAGCAAAAGCAAAAAGCAGTTGCAACATATCCTTGGCTGCCATCTACAAAGGCAAACAATTTGGCATGAGTGGAGACAGAGCGAGTGAGAGACTGGGATGCGTGTGATGAGCAAAAAGGATGCCATTAAGGACAACGGTTGCAATCGTTAGTAAAGCCATTAGTTTGCCAGCGCCAATATGCGAAACACACAGACACAGACACAGACACACACACACAAACAGACACGACACATGTGTGTTGGCCAAAAAAATAAAGAAAAAGCAGAGTAAGTGTATAATTGCAAGTGCGCATCATTTTGGACAAAACCGAGATATAACATACATAAAATAACTTCTGGCCAAAAAGCGTTTCCCGTGTCCATCTTCGGGGGATAGAGTCACGAATCTGTTGTGGACATGACGACGACACAGGCAACGAAACAATAACAATAAAACAAAGGCCGCACACACGGGTAACTGAAAATAATTTCAGGGATATTATCACCAGTGACTAGAGAGTGGGGTGTGGGTAGTGGGGGCGAGAGATGTCCCAGACGCGATATGAGAGCCGAGAGAGTCCGAGAGTCACATCAACATAATGTCTACTTTACAATGTGGATAAAGTCCATGCCAAAGAAAACGAAATCACATCCATATCGACAAAGCTTACCCCCCAAACCCAGTCCGTCCGTCTGTCCGTCCGTTCGTCCGTCTGCTGACTAACCCCCAAATTGCTTTGCTGCACATTCCGTTCTCGACTCGCACGCCACGTTGCAATAAGTTACGGCTGGCGGCCATTACGGTTGCCGGACTCCATTCGGACTCGAGACCACTGGGCACCACCGGAGACAAATCCGAAATCCAAAATCCATACTCGTAAACAAATGCAACTAATCGCCGCTCATGTTGAACGTGTTCACGGCTAGGCAAACCTGAAATTGTGGCTTCAGTTTCAGCTTCAGCTCCAGCTCCCCTCGACTTCCGCACAATGTAATGATCATTGCCATGGACTTTAGTTGTGAGATGAGAGATGCTTATCAGCAATGTAATGTGAGCTGTTTCAACATTTTTACAACTAAAATAAATAAAGGTAAATATTGTGAAAAAATCATTTACGCGCTTTTAACATTTACTTACATTTTTAGTTTGTTCCAAACAATGTAGGCAGTGAGATTTTAATTTATTTTGTAAACACACATGTGTTGTGGATTATTACATTATAGAATTTGAGAACAGCTTGTGTTTGATTTGCTACTACATAGTACTTTGTATTAAAAACAAAACGAGTAGTGAAGAAAAAAATTTCCAAGTATTCTGCGAATTGCTAAAAGCTTTGAGACGCGCAAAAAATAAAGCCAAGGGTAAAATTAGATTTGAATGAAGTTAAAAATATATATGGCGGATTAGCATGAACAATCACTAACAATATTTAAAGAACTATACTATTACTATATTATTATTATATTCTGCAAATCTTTAGAATATTTCCTAATTTAATGATATATTTTGTTTTGAAAACTATAAAATATTTTGCTAATCTTAATTCTTTAAAATATTTGCAGTTAACGCCCAATGCCTTTCGCATTAGAGATGGGCTCAGAACAAACAGACGTCAGGCTTAAGAGCCAACAAAATAATTATTGCAAGGTTAATTCTCTAGAGCAAACACTTGATGAATTGAAACATAATGAGCATCGGCTTGGCACTTGGACTTCCCTTGGAATGGATGCGACTAATAGCTCTACAGAACTTGAGCAGCAACAGTCTAGCTGGCATAGTCTAGAATCCTTGCAAGGAATAGGAGTGGAACTTTACTTGGTAAATGAAATGAACTGCCAGCAGTCTACGTTATTTACACTAGAAAATAAGCAGCTTAAGCTCAATAAACTTGAAGCAATTGAAACCCAAGTTTACCTTATTACTAAAAATAATCAAGGGCAGCTTAAGCAACTCGCAAGGGTTAAGCGTAGTCTTAGCTACAGTTCTGTGAACTTGGCCAAAACGCAATTGACGCGCAGCCAGCTTCAATATTTACTCAGTAAGCCGCACTTTGCGCCCACTGTGCGCGGCTGCTTTGTACTCGTGATGTCTGCTCCGATTTATCGCCTGGCACGCATTATAGAAGTGAATCGCTATGAACTACGCCTGCAGTTCGAAGATAAACAAATGCAGCATTTCAAATTGAGTTCCATATCCAATCGTAGAGCCCGCCAAGCTGAGCTCCATTGCTGGCTCCAAGCGTGCCAAGAGCGCATACCCAGCTTCAGCGCACTGGCTGCAAAGCAAAGAGTAATTAACCAAGCTCTGAAGAGCGCCCCTTACCTGCCCACCACATGCGCCAGTTCGAACAAGAGTAGCCTGCGACAGAGCAGTGGGAAAAGTTTGACTAAACTGAATGTGAAAACTAAAAATTATGACAAATTGGATCTTTATGAGCTATACAATTTTGAAGTTCAACTGGATTTCAGCTTGCTAAGTATGAAAAAACATAAAACTAAACTTTTAAACAGAGAATCAGATCCAAACTTGAGGCTTCAGGCTATAAAATTTATTTAATGTTAATGCCATGAAACTAGAAAAAAAGAATTAATTTTTAATATTTTTCTTCCATGCTTAATTAATGTTAATGCCATGAAACTAGAAAAAAAGAATTAATTTTTAATATTTTTCTTCCATGCTTATTATGATGAATTGTGATGAATTTTAATTTCTAAAATATTTTCATATTTTTCGCTTAATTTAAAACTCAATAGTGAATGATTATAGTTTTCGACTTTATTATAATTTTTAAGCTTCGCATTTTTTTTACCTTTTTCTTCAACGATCATGAGTTTTGTATTTTTTATATCGTTCTTCAATAAGTAAAACTATTTTTTATTTTGTATATTGATTATATTATTATATTATTTCATATTATTATATTATTTTATATTTTCGCTTTATATAAAACTCAATAATAAGTGAACTTAAAAAATAAAATTATAATTCTTAATGTTTGCTAAGTTTTTGATATTTTATCTTTCGCTTTAATGCTTTAATAATTGCCATCGCTTAATACACAACTCTACATTAAATTTAAATAAATTCTTGCTGCTTCTTCAACTAGTTTGAGTTACGCCTTTTGATTCTCTGCTTTTTGAATTTATTTACTTAATCACTTTTGTCTTTACAGCACCCTTTAGCCAAATACTTAAAGCACATTTTCCAAACTGTTAGCATTGGACAAACCAATCAAGCAGACCCATAATCACCTTAACCAAAACAAAAAGCAAAGAGCAATTCATACAACCAGAGCAATCAACAAAAATTGCTAAATTCAAACAGTGGACATTGGACAGAGGACAAAGGACAGCGGACGCTGCTAATTGCGGCAGTGGCTCAGGTTCTAGCTTTGGAACTGACTGGGCCTGCCTATGTGTACATCAATTGAACGAAAATATGAATGCGTCCATAGAGAGAAGCCAACAATGTTGTTTGCTCTGCCACTGACACCGCCACGTGTCAACACTGTGTGCTCCGCTCCCACTGTATGTGTGTGAGTGTGAGTGTGTGTGTTGACCACTGGCCAGTGGGCATTGGTATGCTCGAATTCCAATCAACCACAGTGGACACATCAACAATTCGTGTGCCGCCGCCAAAAGCTTGTTCTAATCCAATCAAATCTCAAATGTGGTTCAGTTTTGTTGCCAGCGCTGTTGCTATCGCAATAATTCGTTTTGGGAGTGCAGCAGCAACAACAACAACAACAACAGTGCTGGCGCACAGTGGGCAAAGCTATAGCTAAAGCGACGAATATAGAAATCAATGAATAAACTTAGTTTAAGCAAAAGTAATTTTATGTAAATACTGAAAATCTTTTTACATAATATTGTATTTAATTTTAATTTCTAAGAACTTAAAAAAAACGTAACTAAATAATAAAACATTGTACATACATTTAACAACAAATTTAAGTTTTATTGTTGCTGTCTTATTTTTTTCTTTTTACGCAACGATCAATGTAAATAACTATTAATAGACTAAAGAAGCTTTAAATAATATTTGATAAAATATAAAACATCATTTTATGCTTTTGCTTGAAAGATTGCCGCCATTTACATCACTTTTTGATTTAAATTTTGGTATTGAAAAATTCAAACAATATTCCTATCACTTAGATTAATTCTCATATTAAAAAATAAGCAAGCATTATAAGATTAACAATTAAATAAATACATTTTTCAAAATCATTATGGCAGACATAGCTGAAAAACAATTTTCAAAGAGTTAGATAAATATTTTTGGCTACTCAATTTCAATTGAATTGAACCACAGCGCGCTTTAGGTCTGGTCAACATTCATGGATAATACAGAGTTGTGGTTTATGAAGCTTTCAGCGCTTTAAACCAGTCAGCATATCGATACGCAATGGCAGCAATAAAAACCCAATTAAAGATATACTTTATTGTGGGGGGTGTAACTAATGAATCTTATAGATGATAAAGGTAGCTTGGTGGGCAGCTAATGTGACAAGCTTTCTAGCCAGGCATCATTAATAATACAAATAGAAAACTCATTCGTAGTCCGTGCATCAAAGTCACAAACGGCGAACTCGTTCATATTCTGTGAAGCATTGAAGTGCCCAATTCTGGTGTAACATATGAGAGGTCAAAGGTGACAATAAAATAAATGCCATTTACTGATGAGTCATCAACATAATTTTTACGATTTGCTTTCTTGCACATACTACGATGAATAAACAAATAAAATGCGCACTATACTAGTTCGAGCCAAAAGCATTTGGCATGCATTGACTTTTTATGGTCAGCAAGTGGCAATGGGAGTGCGAGAGAGAGAGAGAGAGAGACAAAGCATGTTAGTAACAAATAATGCAAAATCATTTAGTGTAACTTGCCATAGCAGCAAACGAAAGTCATAAAAATTCACACAGAATGAAATTCTCATCAAGTCGCCTCGCCAGTTGCCACAATTTCATTTGCCGCTAAGCAACTCACACACACACACACTAAAGCACTAACTGTATGTGTGTGTGTGTGTGTGCGTGACTAACGTAATCAGCTCACGTAACTCGTAGATGAGATGAGATGAAATCAGCATACACTCTGGACTGCATAAATATCAAATTTATGCCAAATACACATTGCCCCAATAGCATCATTCACCCATAGCCAAGGCCTGGACCTAAGCGTGGGCCTGGACTGGCCAACTCAATAGATCTGTAACAGGCGATAGCATCATCGTCATCAAATTCAAATGTTGTGCTACTTGGATCAGAAATGAAAGCACTTTGGCCTAAGCCAATCAAATGCTAGATATATAAATTTATTGCATAAAAATCATAGAAATACAACTAAATATATAAAAATATTTTTTGGCAACTACAAATTAAAAATTATTATCAAATTTTAAATAGTTATACAATTTTATTGGTGTTTATTTTTCAATTTCAAATAAATAAATTTTTCGCCATTTTTTGTATATTAATTAACGTTTGCAAAATAATTTCGTTAGGTTTTAAGCATGTTCTGAAAACTCATAAAAAAATAAAATCATCCGGTTGCTAAGCATTTTACTATTTTCTTTAGAACTACATTACCTCTCTTAAGTTCAAATTGTTATAATTTTCTCTTTAGCTCAGAAATATTTTTACAAAAATGTTCTGAAATTCTGAATAATAAAACTGTTTGAGCCATAAAACAAGCGATTAGCGTTTTTTTAATATTATTTAGAGTTTTCAAAATTATTTAGCATTTTATTTAGTATTTTGTTTATTAAAAACTATCCATAGATAAATATTGTGATATATCTACTGCTCTTAAGTTATAATAGTTGCAATTTTCTCGTATATTTTACGAGTTTTTCCATTGTTAAAATCAATAAATATTTAAATGTTAACCGCTATAAAAACTGACATATATTTAACTATAATTTCTATCATTAGTAAAACAGCAACGTAACCCGCTTCAAAATAAAAGAAAGAGAGAGAGAGAGAGAGAGAAAGAAAAAAAGGCAGATGGTGTAAAACGCAAACATCACGCATAAGTTTCATTTTATTTTGATTTTTACGACTGCCACAGGCTGTGGACAGTAGTAAACCAACCCCCCAACCCCACCCCAGCCGGCCAGCAGCAACTACAGTGGCCAGAGTCTCAGTCGTAGTCCCAGTCCCACCTGGATCACTTGCTAAATAACCAAACGAAAGGCAACAAAAATCAAGAAAAAGTAGTCACCAAATGGACCAAGTGGACAAGTCGCTCGTAGGACCAAGCGGGGCGCGTGGGCGAGCGGGTGGCTGGGGCTAAAGCAGAGAAAATGCCTATTTACGAGCTCGCATGTGGCTGGACACATGGTAATCATATATTTTGGTCATATCTGTGGACCATAAAACCAAAGTCCTTATGTGCCTGTCAATGAGTTGCTTCATGACATTTATTTCGCTTGTTCTTGCTACATGGGGCAAGTGAGTAAACATGGCAGAGTATGGGATGGAGTTGGGTTTTAGGGCTTGGGCTTGGGCTTGGGGTTGGAGTTGGCTGCTGCGTGCGGATGGAAAATATTTTAGTGAGCATTTAATGTCCAATCTAAGATGAGCTCGTAACTTTTGATCGAATAAACGAGCAGACACACACATACACATACACACGCATAAGGTAGCAGCATAGATAGTTATAAATATAACAGCAGCTCATGCAACATGCGCTCCCTTGGGATAATTTCTTAATTTTCTCAACTGACGCTGAACTGACTGATAAGTAAAACTTATTTGCTCTCCATTTTAGTTTTAATTGAAATCAAAACTATGTTGTTGAACTATTTCTGTTGAAAATTAAAAACGCTTAGCGCACTTTTAGTTGCTGCTCTTGCCACTTGTGGCTGCCACACGCGTGTGTGGCCGCTTTCAACAGCAATTTAAGCTCAACACACACGCAACCTGCATAACTTTTGACTTTTCTGCTAGGCTAGGCCAAGAGCCATAAACTAGATTTACATGCGACACCCCAGAGACCCAACCAACCAACCAACCAACCAACCAACAAAATAAAAATGTAGATAAAATGAAGCGTAAATTCAAGGCGTGAATGGTTTGCAATTGAAACAAACAATCAGCCGTAAATATGCGCATAAAAGTTCACTTGATGTTCCAGCAACACGCAACACGCAAACGGAATTTGTTTGTATTTTTAGCTTAAACCCCCAGCTGACTTATTATACGTATAGAAAACTAAAATAGGGCAGCCTTAAGCTCAGCAGCTCAATGAGCTAAATGATCACTGGAAGAGCTGGCCAAAGCAGCATCCATCAAATACAATCAGCAGCATTAGCGTTTTATTAATATTTAAAATGATTAATTTGCACTTGACCTACCACAACATCAGATGCCGAATTGGGTCGCATATGAAGCAGCAACTGATAACACACAATGTGAGTTCCATTTACGCAAATGATCTTTGATACTCATAAATAAAGAAAGCATTATCAACATTATTGTATAATGATTTTATATGATATAGATTCTGATAATGTAGCTATTGTACATCATTAAGTGATCTTTGACCAGAATATGCGCAAAAATAATCTTCAAAATATAAAACTACTTTTTGGGAATATATAAACAAAAAATCCAAAGCCAAACCTCAACTAGTCTTAAATATTTAGCTCGGGCTCTCTCTTTCTCTAAAAAGGCTCATGCCCCTTCTCTTCAACAGCCTTAAAATGTTTGCTATTTTACTAATAAATGTTCTTTGGAATCTAGTTGCCCAGCTCAAAGCACTTGAAGCTCTCAAGCTGAAGTCTAAATATCAAAGCCTTAAAATCTCACAATACATACACGTCTCCCATAGGCAACAGCTGGAGCACACGCTTATTTAACTATAATAAATTTAATTTAATACTAAACATGAGCGCTGAGCCACGTGCTGTGAAGCAGCAAATCATGGCTGAGCCGGTGGAGCAGACCAATCCAAAGAAAGTGAAGTGGCACTCGATGCAGCATAGTGGACCGATCTTTGCGCCAGCCTATGAGCGTTTGCCGAAGGATGTGAACTTTTATTACGACAATGAAATGATTGAGCTGACGGAACAGGCGGAGGAGGTGGCCACGTTCTATGTCAAAGCTTTGACGTCGCCTCATGCACAGCACCCGGAATTTATTGAGAATTTCTTTGGAGAATTTCGCAAATGCTTGAGCATCGAGCAGCGTCATTTGGTCAGGGAGTTTGAGCTGTGCGACTTTAGGCATATGCAGAAATATTTGGAGCAGCAGCAGCAAAAGGAGGTGATAACAGCAGAGCAAGTGCAGCAGCATAGCTATTGCACAATAAATGGACAGTCCAGACGCGTGGCCAACTATCGCATACGGCCGCCAGGATTAAGCTGTCCACGCTCCACCAAGAGTGCCGCTAGTCTAACCATGGGCATGATAAAGGCGCGCGTGCTGCCTGAGGATGTGACCATCAACTGTGATGAGCTTTTGGAGCCGCCAGCGCCACCTGCTGGCCATCACTGGCATCAGATATTGCACGATCACAGCGTCCAATGGCTCTACGCCTGGCGCGATTCGCTCTCTGGCAAAATGGTCTATGTGCATGCCAAGCCTGAAATTCCAAAGGTTCTGGCCGAGCCATTGCCTAGCCGTGAGCAGTTCGAGACTGCGCGCATTTTTCAGACGCGCCTGATTCGCATGCGGCGCGTATATAACCAGATTATGATCTCGCCTGAGTTGCAAATGCGGCAACTGGGCGTGGCACTCTACTGCATTGATCACTTAGGCATGGATCCCGTTGATCTCTGCGCCATGCGTGTCGACCAGGTCAAGCTGCAGGTGCGTCTGGGCGAGCGGAAAAACATTTGGCACCTGCTGCCGCCGCTGAAGCCGCGACAGCACGATATCAAGCCTGGAGTCTACTACAATTTGAGCGTCTTTATAGACGGCAAGCAGCCACATGAGCCAATCTTCAGCGAGCTGACAGTTGAGAAATTGCAAGAGAATCTACGCTGCGTTATGGATGGACTGACGCCGGCTGTGTTTCGCATTTGCAATGCCTCAAGCATGTTGGCGGAGCAGCTGGAAACGCTGAAGCCCGATGCGAAGCATGAGTGGCTACAGGGCTTGATTGCTTTGCTCAAGGAAATCCTTGAGCAATACGATCAACCTCTTTACCGAGAAGTCGTTGGCCAATTTAGCAGATTGAGCATCAAACGTGAGCGACGCTTGCGTCAATTGACCAATCACGCTGCAGCGCTGCTCCAGTCCACTGCCCACTTTGTGGATCCCAGAATTATTGTTTCGTGGTGCTTGCGTCACAAGCTTGACATTGATAAGCTCTACAAGACCACCAAGCAGCGCAAGACCATCAAATGGGCGCTGGATAGCGCCACAATGCATTTTCGCTTTTAGTTTATATTCTTTCAATTTGCACTTGATTGAAAATTTTAGTTTAAAAAATAAATGTTGACCGACTGTAAAAAAAACGCAATAACATGGCTATAATTATTCTGGCTTAAGCTAACAGCACAGCTCATCATAGCATTAGCATAAGCTGTTAATTAGCAGCGATGTATCGATTAATACACAACAAGCGATTGTTTAGATTAGATTAGATTAGACTGTTAAACTTTGCGAGCTCATCTCTAGTTCAATTATTAGCATAAGCAATTGGCAGATATTGATATATGCGCAATAAGTATTTGTTTATTTTCAAATTTGAATTTGAGCATTTATTTATCATTCTTAGCTTAATTAAAGGCTTTCTTATTGTCAGGCTCCTCCTGTTTCTGTTCGAGTAGCTTGCGTTGATTCTCCTTGAACTGCTCAATGGGATCGTCAAATTGGCGATAATAGTGCAGCACCTCCCGCACATCGTCCAGCTGCCAAAGAAAAAAGCAATTGTATTGTATATTGGGTAGTTCAGCAATTGGTTACCTGATGCTCCGCTATGAGCTGTAGGAATGCAGCCAAGTCAAAGAGCTGAACATCATCATCGTTGCCCAGCCAGCGCACAATATTAAATATATTATCGGGATGCATGGGTATGGCGGTGTGATCCCAGTCAACGACAATGACGCGCGCTAGATTGCGATTGAGGCGATTCAGGTTCTTGATATGCTGACCATCCACCAGCTGCGTGGCGCCACGCACTAGACGATATTGGATGAAGCCATGCGGATCGAGTGCATCGAGTATGGGAAACGCCGTCATGCCCTGCTCCGCTGTATAGATCACAATCTCAAAGTGTTTGCTACACTGGCGCAGAAAGTGATCGACGCCCGGCCGCTTCTTATAGCGCCTGCCCGTCTGATACGTCCAGTCGGGATGCACCAGCACATCCTTCAGCTCCAGCACTAGCGTATAGCGCGGCTGCACATATGGCGGCATTAGAATATCCGGCAGCAGTCGCGTTGGCAGCGGCTCGTCCAGCATCTTTTCATAATAGTGCAACGCTCGCCACATGCGTTGCAAGTACTGCTGCGGCAGCGGCAGTCCACTCAGCTCATCCTCAATGCAGCGACCGCATTGATCATACTCCGGCTTGCCCAGCTCATAGATGGCCCACAGCAGCAGGCCGCAAAGACTGCCCAGAAAAGCGCGCAGGCCATAATTGGGCTTCGACTCCTTCGGCGCTGGCTGCGTGCAGAGGCGAGCGCGTTTGGCCATGCTGCATGCCTCTTGCCACTTGCCACCACTCAGCAGCTGGCTACAAGCTCTGCTTGCCGCTCTGCGAATCATATTAGATGGCAATTTAATTTGACAACATTTTCAAGTGTAACTGACAGTTGAGTAATAAGAATTTATTTAATTGCTATTAACATTTCTTTATAGCAACAATTTTATTTATTATTTGTATACTAGTAATATTAAAGATTGCAGTCTGGAATTAGGCAAAGAATGATAAATGACCATTACAAAAAATATTTAGCTAAATCATACATTATAAAATATATTTCAAAATTAAAGTAGATAACTATTTCTAAGCTTGATGATAATTTTAAGTCTTACAAACATAAGCTAGAGTTTTGGCAATTGTCTTAGAATTTAATTTCTAGTTCAAACAGAGCGATAGAGAGAGAGAGAGAGAGGGAGAGCGAGATAAATTCTTAGTTCATAAATATGCATTAAAGAAACGATGTAAAATGTTCACATGGGTACATTATGCAAATGTCATAGGCTTAAAATTACAAATTGCAATGCTGGGCAAAGAGCAGCAGCTGAAGTTCAGACAAGGCATTGGTGAGGTGGGTTGGGGGTGTTGGGCTTCTGGTGTTATTATTTAAATGGCGCATTATCAGTGGCCAGCAGCGGGCTGGCCAGTCAGCTCGTCGAATTGTCATAAACAATCAAAATCCATTTAAAATTGTACATGCAATTTGGTACATGCAGGAGCAGCAGCAGCAGGACCAAACTGACATGACCAGCAGACAATCAGCAGGTGTGGTGGAAAGGGGGTAGGGGTGGCTGTTGCTGTTGTGTGTGGCAGGCAACGACAGCATCGGGCATCAGCATCAACGTCAAGTGCGTGGGCGGGGCGCTCACAGCCAATTGGCAATTGCAACTCTGGACTGCGCCACTTGTCAGCTCTGGCTCAATGTACTTTCTCTCTCTTTCGCTCTGTATATGTGTGTGTGTGTGTGGCCATTTTGCTGCTGTGGCCATGGCCTGTGTATCGTTGATATGATAATTGGCATGAGGCAATAATCCACTTGGATACGTTTACGTTGACAATCGTTTATATCGCAATCAGTGTCATGCCGTCTGCTGCTCTCGCTTTTGCTTCAGCTGCTGCTGCTGCTGCTTGTATCTGCAGCATTGTTGCTGTTGCCGTTGCTGTTGAGGCATGCATAAAGTATAATTTCCAGCACTGCCTGCCACACACATATTAAATAACAATGAACTGCAATTGCCCAGCGAGTCTCGTAATTCGTTTGTAATGCGTGCAGACGCACAGATTTGAGTAGCCCCGGACACGTTACAACGTGCAGGACAATTGTCCAGGACACACACACACACTCTCATCACCTAGCACTCTTCTCTCGTATTTTATGTGCACAATTGTCGCCTGGCCAATTGCATATAATTTCTGATTTTACCGTTTAACTCGTCGCCTGTTAAATTTTATCGCCTACGCTAAAATCGTTTTCAGTTTTCAGTTGCCAACAAGGCATTTTTAAATGCCAATGTTATGTGAGTGCCAGTTCCAGAGCTAGGCTTTGGTTAGTACTAAACTCCACTGCAATTAGGCATTAGTTACTTGGCTTTGTTATAAAGTCAATTCAAGCGTTACTTACGTATACGTAATTTGTGTATCAAAAATTGCTGCAATAATTAGTTTTTAGCTTGCCATTCAAATTAAAGAATAGATTTATTTAAAAATACATAAGAATTAATTTAAGATATACAAGAAAATATCATTTTTAATCGGAAATATTTAAAGAATATTTTTATAGGATTTCCATTTTGAAATTGTTCATTTGATTTTATAAATATTATAAAAATTCTTTTCTATATATTCCAATAACTTGTTTAGCAGCTTATAAAACTTGTGTCAACTTAAGTTTATCGTATGTATACATAATTTTTTATTATAGCATAGCTACAATAATTACATGTGCTATAAATTATATTAGACAACGACATGCGGCTAGAGATGAGAGTTACGTGTGAGTGGCATAAAATTAAATTTTAATATAAACAATTTTAAACAACAAAAAGTATTAGTAAATGAATAGCTAAAGAATTATTTTATTTATCACTTATTACTTACGACATTTTAGTAATTTAATTTTAAACTATATCAATCACATTGATTTTTTAAACTCGATGATGAGATTTAAAGATTTTTATGATTTCTCAGGCGTTTTGCTGCAATTTTGGCCACCTCTATGCATTATACAAAGACACATCCTGTTGGACAGCACCTGCATAGATGACCACCTACATAGATGACCACACTTTGGAACACACTTTGCAGCGTAAAAGAAAAAAAGTGGTAGAGAAACTAAAAATAGTAAAATTTATGCGCAAATGCTGCGCAGCTGGGAAGGACTGTCCGGGGGGAGGAAATGGAGGTCAGGTCAACAGGAGTATCCGCAATGCCAGTAGCGACACTTTTACGCCTCAGCTCGCGTGCAGCGGCGACCTGCTTAGCCTCTTGACCACGGCCCAGAGTCAGAGCCAGAGCCCAGAGCACACACACACGTATGTGTGGCGCTTTTTTATGAGCAACGACAGCACTTGGCGATGAAAGCATTTCCGCATCCGGCCAGCGTTTCCTTTGCCCACCAGGCCCAAGCCTTAGAGCATCCACTTTAATTTTTGTTTTGTTTATAATTTACGCGACACAACATCAATTAAGTGCTTGGCCGGAAAAGCGAAGCGCGCATACCTGCAGTTGAAAAAAGCAGCCATAAATTGTCGCCCTAAAGTGGCAAATCCCAAGCACCCCCCACCCCTCACTAGCTTGAGCTAGCAGCTGCGCTTAAATAGCTGCTGCACTTTGTTTAAAAATTGAATTAGCTATGCACATCAGACAAAATCAATTTAGCAGCAGCAGCAACAATAACAATTAGAGTTTGAGCAAAATAAAATTGGCGGGCGGTGCTTTGAGCTGGCTGCTGTCTAATTGGCATTAACAGTTTAATTTATGGCACAAGTTGGTCTGATTTGTTGAAGAGACACATTACGATGCGGTAAACGAGCGACAATGCCAAGTGCGCCATAAACTGATTCACCCACCCACCCACTGAGCAGACGCAATTTGTTACAAGCAAAAATGTAGACAAGTCGACATTACATGAAACAGCATAAACTAAGCAGCAGACGGACCCTTAAAGTGTCCAACCACACACACACACACACTTATTGTTAGACAAATGTCTATAGTAAATAAATATAAATAAATTCCAAGCAGTTGTCTTTCCACTTGCAGAGCATGCTGCTATTTAAGCTACGCTTGCCGCTATATAATTAAAGTATATAAATTAATAATAGCAAATAAATGTTTAAAAAATCAATTAGTTTTTATAATAGCAGCAAAATCTGTTCCAAAAGAGTTTCAGCTTTGATCGCCAAGCCATAAAAACCTCTTTTAATATTTTTCTCTACTGGCCATAAACCAAAAATTGCTACATCTACTTCAAAAAAAAAATAAACAGAAAAGGAAAGCAGACAAATTTATTCATTATGTGCAGTAAACAAATTAAACAAATTTATAAAGTTGTAAGTGGTGTCGACTACTTAATAAATTACGCAATAAAAAACCTTTAAAATCCATCAACCAATTATTATAGTTACACTAACTTATTTGAAGTATCCTGGCTGCTATAATTACTATAGAACACTTTTAGCGAATTTAATTATTACACAATTATTAATTTGAGTCAAGATCATTTAAATGAGAGCAAACACATGCTTGCATTATAGCTCTGAGCTTTTGTCTGTGCACAACCAAAAGCTGGCTGCTGCTAAACTTGCTGTTGTGCATATTTTTGAGTTTCTATTGCTATTAAAATGAATGCTTTGCATAATTAACATAAAATCTTGAATAAAAACATATGCGAGTGAAAGTCAGCACTATAGTAATATATAAACTAATGCCAAGTAAGCAAAGTTAATCGGCACACACACATGCTCAGGTGTAAGCTTACCTGAGTGGGTGTGGCTGTTTAATTATATGTGTGGGTATATATATATATATGTATGTATATGCTCATATTGTGCATATCCTTTGTCAATATTCATTATAAGAGAGCGCATACTTTCGGTCGTCCTTCCAGTCATAAAGTTGGGCAAACGTCTCATAAAACGTGACGATAATCATAATTGATGCTCGAGGCCTTTGCCAAATTGGCAGTGGCTGTAGTGTGGGTTTGGTGGTGGGTTAGGGGGCTGGGCGGCTGCTTCAAATTGTAATTTAGTTTGCCAGCTAAAACGAGAGCGCGCACACCTCAGCAAAAGACAAAGTCTTTGCTTAGCTTCTGTTTGTTGTTGTTGCCAAATTAAGGGTAAAATTGTTAATTGAAATTTGTGTGTGTGTGGTGTGTGCTAACAAAGAGCGAGAGAGAGAGAGAGAGAGCATGTCCTGGCTGCTTAATTTATTTGGTGTGTCCAGCAGCGGCAGCGGCTGCAACATTTCCATACTCGAGGGGGCGCCTCCAATGATAAATCAATGCAACATATGGCAATGTTGTTTCAACCTTTGCCTCAATGCTGTAAATTTTAAATCAATGCTTAGCCCAAGCTGCTGCTGCTGCTGCAAGTCTTGTTCGTATTTTTTGCACTAAACGCATTTCTTTGCTAGCTACTGTAGTAGTTCGCATAAATTCCAAGCACGTAGACTCGAGACTGCACGCAATCCATTATTGTATTAATTAACAGGAACAGGATCACCAATCAGCCGCTTGATTAATGATGTCACTCGTTGTCGTAAATCTCGATTTGGAACATGTGCAAATTTCCACATGCAAATATATCAGAGGAGATGCGGCTCGTTGCACCAATCCCGCATTCGAAGTCGAGCCCCTCTGCTCTGCTCTGCTCTTGTGTCTTATTGTTCTGCCTCGCTCTCTCCCTTGCTCTCTCTCTCTCTGTCTGTGTGTTGAACATAATCATGCATTAGGCCAAAACACACACAGACACACCGACAAGGCTCACACGCATAGAAGTGGGCACAACATCCGTTAAGGGCATCCTTTCGCGTGTCCTGAGGACACACGCACATTGTGCGAGGCAGGAGTGGGCAGTGGCAAGTGGGCGGATGCATTAGAAGGCAAGCTGCATTCAGCCTGTTGATTCACCAAGCCTAATTAAAGGATAAAGCACTGCACACAAGCTTAAGCCCAAATTTGTGTAATGTACAACTTGCACTAGATTAGCCAGCAAATATATGTTTAGCCATTTACTTATATAAACACTTAATCAGCAGCTATAGCTATAGGGAATTCCAGCAAAAACGCATTCAACACATGCAAAATAAAATATAACTTGAAATAAGAAAAATATCTAAACGATCTGAGCAAAGTCTAACGCATCTAAAAACTAAAAACTAAAGCATTAAGCGATTGTAATGTTTTATAGCATATCAGTCATTACTATATGTCTACATGATAATAATCACAGCGTAAATTAGAGTGCACAAATATATGACAAGCTGTCTTTTTATTTATTTTTACGTTTAACAGTTTGCCTCACATTTGAAGCTTCAATATTTAAATCCGAACTGAACTCAAGTGCAACAAATTGAAAGCCACTCGCCACGGATTAGCGCAAAGTTTGGCTTAATTGCCATTTTGCGCAATGAGCGGCGCAATATTTTGAGTTATTTTGAAATTAGTTGATCGAAGTACAGTAATGTCGAAGGGACAAAATCCATTACAGACGCAATGAGCGGCGCAATATTTTGAGTTATTTTGAAATTAGTTGATCGTAAATTTAAGTTAATTACAAACAGAAACAGAGACAACAACTAAACAATATATGTACATAATACTGATTTGCTACTGCAGTTTGTGTGACTAATAAAGCAAAATGACTGCAGCACCACTGCACCACCGCATATGCTCGCTGGTTGGCGGTGACTCGATGGTGGGTTAAGGGGTTTTGCTTGTAGATTTGCATTTCGCAGTTACCGCAGGTACTTCTAATCTTGTTTAGCCGCGATTATAAATTGTTGCGTACTTCATTCTGGCCAAAATAATAACATGAGTAATTAATTTAATGTGCCAGCGACAGTGCGCCAATGCAAGAGCGAGTGAGAGAGAGAGAGAGAGAGAGAGAGAAGCAGCAGTACAAATGAACTAATGTTTATGGCAATTGTCGCGTAAATAACAATGGCAAATGGACAAAATCTATGGCAGGCAATGGTCAAGCATAGCTAAAGCATAAGAGCAAGCGAGAGAGAGAACGCATGTATGTGTGTGCAAATCTGGCAAATTCGCAATGCAAAATGGCTTAAATTATTTTGACCGCGGTTCCAATTTGCATTCAGTAGCATAAATATACATATATTTAATTTAGGCACAGCTGTAGCCACAGCTCTATTGTTATTGCTATTGCTATTGTTGTTGTTGCTACCTGTGAACCAACTTGGCTAAAAGCACTGCCCATTTGTTGTTGTTGGCCATCAAAAAATTCTACCCTTGGCCATTAATTTTATTATTTTTATTGTACGTTCAATCGTATTGGAGTTGGAAATAAATTTCAGCGTCAGTTTATGGTGCGTGAATGAATGTATCTATGCAGCAATACATTCATTTAAAACTAAACTCTCTCACTGACTGCAGTTAAATAATATGCCCAAGCAGTACTTCGCTACACCCCACCCCAACCCACTTTGACTTTGTCTGCTTTGGCTGCTGCTCTGGCATTATTTATTTAATTTGTCTCATGCCATTTGTTTGCTAAATAATTGTCGCCAATTTTTGCTTACCGCGACTAGACAAGCTGGCAGCGCAACAAATGGTTTAATTACAATATACAAATATAAATTAACTTCTATGTGCGCGCATAAGTATGCTACAATACTTTTACATGCGTAGCCTGCATAAGTATGCAATGAAGTTTTTACATCAAACGCTTTGCATTTTATTTTCTAATCTCAGCAAACAGTTGCTTTTAATTTCCAAAAAATAATAAGCAAATATTAAAACGCGTAATGTGAGTCAAGTCAAGCCGCAATTAAAACTGGCAACAAACGAAATTTTCAATTAGCGGCACTTAGTGTCAGCTGCCATTTAACCAACAAAAAAAAGGAATAAGCCAAGTCAGTCTAGCAAAAAAATAAAGATATCTAATAACAACTAAGCGATATTAGAGCGCAAATTAGTGCAGCAAGCTAACCGCAAGTAAAACGCAAACGGCGGCGGCATTTGGCTTAAAAACCAAAAAACAATTTCATTTCGCCAAATTGTTGTGCTGCAATTTGCTAGAAACTCTTTTTTGTGTACCTATTTCTTTATAATTGGCTCTGCAGCTAACAAGCAAAAATACTTACACATTTGCTAAATTGAAATTGCAAATGAGATTGCAGTTTGGCTTCACCGCAGTCAATAAACATTTATGTAAAAACAATCAAGACAGTTTCAAATATTCAAGTAATTATAGATGGGTTATTAGATTGGTTTTGAATCGGGGATTGGAATAAATGATAAAGTAAAATTTTTTGTTGATTTTTATAAAAAGAAACTTTTGAGATATAAATGTATAATTTAATTAATTTTAACAGAGTGCTGCACTTCATTTTAAATATTATATATACATTTATTTTTTTTATAATCTGCACTACATTTAGATATGTGCGTGTCTCTACGGCAACAATTTAAACTATTATTTATTATTTAAGTTAATCCTTTATGGCATTTGTCGCAGCCCCTCATTTGTTGTTGCAGATTTTATAGTTTTAGCAAAAGCAAATGAAACTTTTAGACAAACATCAAAACATTCCATGCCATTACACAAATCCAATGCAGCCGTTATGAGTGCCAGTGCGTCCCTGCCTAAGGACATTGCATTTGTGGGAGGTGGAATTTCGGATGATTGTCGAGAGCATGTGAAACTTCTTAAAGATAATAATAATTTAGTGCTGTTGAAATGACTTTTGACCATCACACACAATTGATACGAGAGGCGACCACAGGCAGTGCCACGCCCCCACATGTGCCCGCTCTCTTATACAGCTGGAATGCAACTGCAGGCAAACAAATACGAAATGGAGTCGACTAGTAGTTTGCACAATCAAACGCACAGTAGGAGAATTAAGGCAAGAGCTGCCGCATCTCAAACAAATAAACAATGGCCGAGGGGGTGGGGAAAACGCGCCGCCAAAATGCCGGAAAATCCACACATCCTTCGAACGCAGGCCACTTTGCATGCAATGCGAGCAACTTTTCTCAAATGCTGTGTGTGTGTTTGTGTGTGAAAACTGAAAATGAATTCGTAAAAATTCGCTTGTAATAATTTCTCGATTTTGTGTGTGTGTGGGGTGTAGAAAATTATTTGATTACACACACGTGTGTAACGGTCTGGCAGGCTGGCAGTCTGGCAACGCTGCCAGCTGGCATGCACATAAAATAAACTTCATCTGCGCTTCGTGCACTTTCTGCATACAAGAACTTCAAATACGCAGGCTAAAAAGATTCGCAGCACAAATAAAGTTGAGCTGAGAGAGAGAGAGAGAGAGAGTGTGAGTGAGCTTAAGCAGAGAATCGTATACAATTATTAAAACTGAGTTGCATATTCAATAATAAAAAATCAAGAAGAACTCAAGAATCAAGCAGAACTTAACAGCGAGCGATAACTTTAACAGCGCATGTTAGGCCCAACAGAGTGTTAACAACTCATGTTAAATGCAAGAGAATCTTAAGCGCTGCGCTAATGTGACTTATGATTACAACTAATTACTACTAATTTTAGTAAATTAACTTAATGTTGTAATGCTATGCTTCCTCCATAATATTTGTCTTTTATGCTTACAGTTGGTTTTAGTTGCCTAAGCAGAATGCATTGCCGCAAGTTGTTCTTCAAATGTTTTACAACAATTCAAAGTTATGTGCTCTATGGCATTTGTTGCTTTTGTGTATTCGGACACTTTAAATACGATAGTGCTAAATATAATCTATATGTTTATCAACGTGCAATTTATATACGTCTGCCAGTTTGGATTATCAAAATATATATACTTACCAACGATTATTTAATTGCTATAGCGCTATATGTAAGATGCGAAATGAATAAACAAGCTATGCTCTTCTTAATGGCAAAAATCATTTATGTCAATTGGCAAGCCATCAAACATTTAAACATTGTGCATAGTCGTAAGATCAGTCATCATGTTGTTGCTGCTATAAACAATGTGCTGGATATTCATAAAACAATGCGGCAAAAGTTTAGCAAACATTATTTTAAATTAGATATAAGCCTTGTTGTTTTATATTTAATGCAAATTGTTTTAAGCATTTATGAAGCTTGCGATAAATTGCAGTTTAAGTATTGGCGACTATATTTTGTACATCAAATAATATTATGTGAACTTTTCTATAGCAGCTACTTTCTCTATCAGCTAATGATTATATCCTGGCTAACAGCTCTCAAGAGCTTTTTAAGCAGCTTAGCTTGCACTAATCGCAAACCTCGAAAGCTCTTATTATTTTATAAACTTTGGTCGACTATAAATGAAGTTCATGCTCAAGTTACGCAACTTTGGTTGGAATCAGCCAATATTATTTTTATTTCGACGCTAATTGATAACGGCACGCCAGCGTACAGTTTTTCAAATGAAAACAACTCACCTAATGCAAAATTGCTTTATTTTATAAACTACTTATGGAACATCTGTTCAGCGACTTTAACAAAAATCTTACTCTTGGCCATATGCAATGGCCAATTGGAATATCTTAGCAAACAAATACAACTGCAACTATTTCTTATTGATTTGACGAGCACATCAACTAGAAACTTAACACGTTTTTTAAGCATCAAGGTAGGCTTTAAATTTATTTTAAATATTTTGTCATTATATTTATATTTAATCTTCTAGCATAACAACATTCAATTCGAACAACGACTGCTGCCATTGAGAAATTATTATTGGTCTAAGCAACAACTGCTGAATAAACCCTTTGTCTTAATATATTTCAGTTGTACTCTAGTAAATTCTTTAACCAATGTACAGTATTATTTAAGGAATAGTAAGCCGTTTATTGTAGAATGGATTTAACTAATCAAGAATAGTTTATTTTATCATATGAATTTGTACTTAAAGAAAATTGTATTAGCCTAATAAACTTACAATCATAAAAATAGTTTAAACATAACATGGATTACGAATTAAGATGCCAGTGATAAAAAACATTTTTATATCTGGAAAGATCTAGTTCACAACAAGGAAAACGCTTTTATGTCATAAAACAAAAACTTTTATCTTATCAAAGTCAACAGTAGAATAAAACTTATTTATAATTTAAATAAAATTTATTAATAATAATTATTGCATTAATCTTATCAAAGTGAACATTAGAAAAATGATTTGCATTTATAAGATTAGTTTCGATTTGGCAATATTATAAAAAGTGGAAAAGGGTATTTTAAATTACGAATGATGAGAATCAAAAACTCAGAGATTATAAAAGCTAGAGCGAAAACTAAAAACTTGAAAAATAAATTAATCAATTTTAAATATGTTTCTATTAAGCAATGTGTATTTATTATAATTACAATTGACCAAATATATCAGTTTCCTGTAGCTCATATTGCTTTAGAAAATCCGCAGTCCATTTATCTATCATGTCTATTTGAAGAGCCGTTAACTCGTCCTTGTAAGAACCAACAATACCACGTCGCATAAAACTTTAAACAATAAACTCATTTAAAGAAGTAGAATTAAAACTGCAAATTTATTTACTTACTTAAAGTCTTTTGTTGATTTTTCAAAGTCCTTTATGAGCTGCGTTGGATTTGTGTATTTGCCAGCTGCAATATATTTAAACTTATTAAAGTATACAAGAAATAAATGTTTATATCACACCTCTTATATTTTCGAATGATAAGTGTTTTATAAGCTTATCAATTTCAATGCTAGTTAAGCTTGGTAGCTCCAAGAACTTTATTAAATTCACTATGACAGCTTTGAAATCTCTTTGCATGTCCTCGTAGGTAACGAAAAAAATGTTGGGCTCGTTTCTCATGCGCCAATTATCAATCACATGTGTCCAGTATGAAGTATATAGAACTTTATCGTTTAAGAAATCATCAACAAAGTTGTCCAGGTCGCCTAGGTAGAGTCCAATGCTAGTTAGGAAACTATAGCTAGAGACAATAACGTCCTTGGGATTGCGAGCAATGTAGATGTATTTGTGAGCTTGCTGCCAGATTCGATGAGGCAGCAATTGAGGCGGCAGATGAGATTTAATAACGCGTGGCCTATTTAGCTCCTTGCAGTTATCTATGGAGTCCACGCTGCTTTTGGTGCTAATTGCAGAGATCCTTAAAAACAAAATAATAATTGAAACGCTAAGCAATACTTGTTTATAGTTTGCTTACTCCAAATACTCCATTCTTGGGCTAACCAAATAGTTGGACTTGGCCATTTCAAAGTCCAGATTATTGCACATCATCCAAACAAGTCTTAACAACCAGGTATTGCCGCTTTTCATATAAGACACTACATAGACATCCCCATCAAGCGTTTCAAACTCATCAATGCGTTCCTTATAATCTATGAAACGCGTGGGTAGCGTGCACCAGCGTTGACTCCAATCCTGCTCAAGTGGTATCCAGTCACATATGCTCTGATCTCCAGTGCGGCCCAAGCGCATCATGGGCACATCCGCTGAGGTCTCAATTGATCTGCTGACAAACATAACTGAAGCGAAAGCTACTTAGCTGCAGCCAAGTCGGCTGACTATTTAAGTAGTTTGTCTTCACGTGACAAGCTAACATAATCTCTCATAAACATATAACAATAAATTAAATGATTAAAGTATTTGTGCGCATTTAAATAAGAGTTATGTATGTTGGCAATTAGTTTATCAGCAATTGTTTACTATGTCTAGCCTCTGTCTATGCATGAACACATATAAATTGTATGATAATAACATAACATCTTTAAATTTTAACACTTACCATATTTAATTATAGTATGAGCAAAAATTATGGCTCATAATACATAATTTCATATAATAGCGTACAGTTCCCAACTCTTTGCTGCCCCTTCTTTAATTTGTGGCTCATAGCTAAGAGCATGTTGACATCAATCCAACAAATTATGCTCATCATAGAAATTGTGACTAATTATGTGTACATCATAGACAGTCCCAACTCAAAATACATGTAGTCTAAAACTTTCTACGAAATCGAACGCAATGAAACACTAAAGTTTTATTTAATTTAGTTTGTCGCAGCTTTTGCGTTTTGTTTATGTTCCTGGTAAGCAAACTTTATTTTAATGCCTAAATTACACACTCTTATATTTATCAAACTCTTCTACAAATCACGCGACTATCGTACCATGTGCGCTCTCTGAGCAACAAAGCAGCGACGCTTTCGTTTAGTCGCAGCAACGAAAAGCGATCGAGCGCATACGAACGAAAGATGCGAGCAGCGCTGCTATCGCTCTCGCGATAACAAGCATAGCTTCTTACATGTGTGTGTGCTTGTGTGTGATTTTGTTTTGACGCTTGTAGCTCATGCATTGGCTGGCTCTCATGCTCTCTGATTAGCGCGCGCTCTCGCCTTTCGATTCTGATTCGCCTGATCAATGTGTGTGGGGCTGGCAGTTTGAGCAGCCAGTGAGGCAGGTCAGTTGTCTGTGAACTGTCGGCGATTAAACACGAAGTGAACAAGCTAAAAATTAAAATAGATTATTAATTTTAGAATAAAATACTCAAACAATATTTTAAAAATATGCATTATTATTATTATATATGTTTTTAATGTCTATGCCTTTGCTTTTAACAGCTGTTAAGTTAACAGCGTTTGCTTAACAGCCGCGCCCTCTGCACTTATGACAGCGGCCATTTAATTTAGTTTATTTTAACTGGCAAGTTAATTTGAGTTTACTTGCTTACCAGTAAGATGGAAACTGAGAAGCAAAAGAAAGCGGCTAAGAGCAAGTAACTTGGCCCGAAGCAAATATGTTTTGCATCTAATTTGCATTTTGCAGGCAGCAAATGAACTTATAAACACACCGGAAGCTCTGAGTACACAAATTGTCGATGGCTGCCAGCACAAATCGTGTTACCCAACGCGACCTACGACCCGTCGCCTCTCCCCCACTCCAAGCTAGCCTAATAAAAAAGAGGTTTACGCAGTGTCCGCTGGCATACGGCTAATAGGCAGTGAGCTCTCTTCCCACCCCCCTAACACGGCTCAAATTGAAAGTTATTTAATGCAGCAGGGGCGGTATAGGGGTGTGGGGGGCCGCAGGTCGGCGGGGGCTGTGGCCTATGAGGTTACGGAAATTGTTACACGATGCTCGTCGTCGTCGACCAGGCCAAGCAACATGAACTTATTTCGCTGCTTTCTTTTTTGTGTTAACAAATAAGATTCAAAAAGTTTATGCCGTTGGCTGTCACGACTTGGCAAATGGGCAGTCGGTGGTTGAGTAGAGTTGCGTATACGCCGTGGTGTCTGTATTCCTAGCGGGGACACTGAATATTTAACAAGCGACGACGGCGGAAGAGGAAACCAAATGGCGCAAGTGTTGCTCAGTTTAATCTATTTCCTGCATGGCCTGTCTGCCTGCCTGCTACCCCCAAACCGCGACACCCCAACCCATCTCTCAGCTTTGCCTATGCCCAGGCCGATCCGCACAATCTTTAAACTCACAAATTTATCGGCGGTTCATAAAAAGGTACAAAACTTGGCTTAATTCGCTGTGGCAACTACAATTTATGGCCGCCAAATATATTTCTAAAGATTATAGAACAGATTTCCAGCAAGCTTGTATATAAAGTGAGAAAAGTTAGCAGTAGACATGCAATTAAACAATAATATTGTATATTAATATATAATTCTTAAAGAAACACTGCATGATGAAAATTAGATAAATAATATGTTAATATAATGCTAGAAAAACTCGAAATAAATTTTCTACTACAATTAATTTACTAATTGAAGCAGCAAGTAATCGAGTTAATAAATAATTGAAATAATTTAAAAAGAAAGAGCAACTTATACAAATATGAATTCAAATATTAACTTTAACTTATAAAAATATACAACAACAAAATATATAGAAATTATATGAATTTTACTGTTTTTGAAAAGCATTTTATTTGTAAATAGTATAAGCTTAATTATAAATATATTACAAAAACAAATAAATGAACCATTTTAAGCAAACAAAATCATAAAAAACAAATAATAAATAAGTTTGATAAATATACAAAAATTATTAAATTGTAAAGTATTTTTATTTTAAGCTTTTTAGCATTACACATAAGTTTAAATAATAAAAATATATTTTTAAAAATTGTTGCTAAGCACAAAGTTTGAAGACTTGTTACTTGTTTGTACCTGCTGCTTTCTCTCTGCCCCCCTCTCCCCCAGAGAAATGAATGTTTATGTCTAAAATTAAAAGTATAAAAAGCCGGCCACGAAATTGTTTTCAAATTAAGATGGCAATTTTCACAGCACAGCGCTGTGTCCCCTCGAGAGATAAAAAATATAAAAACCTGGACAATGCGTTGAGGGATGAGAGGAACTTATGCTGCTGCTGGTGGTGGCCGGCGAAATTTGAAATTTGATTATGTTTTGTGGTTACACTTCATTCATTCCCAGTGCCTCCAGCTCCGTCGACTGCTTGCCCAATTGACATAAATTGTTATTGTTGTTGTTCTAGCTTTGAATTTATGCGATCAATTAAATTTGAAAATAAGCTGCGTGTTTTTTCTTTTAATTTTCATAAATTTTACTTAAGTGTAAATAGTAAATTTTTGTGCGTTGCGCTTAATGTGTCAACTTTTTGGGCTCGCTGGCGAGTTATGCAAATGATAACAAGATTTTATGATGATTAAAAATTTGTAAACTGTATAAGAATTTATGTTAAATTAAAAAAATAAAATGTGTAAACTTTCAGTCGAAAGTCCAGGGCTAAATAATATACAACACACACACACACACACACACACAGAAACCTTTACGGAACTAAATGCGGATAATCTGTAAGTTTGCTTTTTACCAAATTTATGTGAAAATTGGTTCGAGCGTTTTTACATAGCAGAAAGCGTGTACTCCAAACTTGTTGTTGTTGTTGTTGTTGTGCTTTTTCTTCTATGCGCTGCTGTATAGTTTTTCAGCTTCAGCACCCCAAACTCTCCGCTTAGTTGAACAAAACTAAAACATGCGCATTCAATGGGCGTCCCATCCGGTCTGCCCCCCCAGCCAGCTTCAGTCTCAGTCCTCTAGCTGTTGCTGCAATTCATTTCAAACAGACGTCTATGTGTATGTGTGTGTGTGTGCAGAGATTTACCGTTTTATACTTGACATTTCCAAAAGTTTAAGTTTTAATTTATGACACCGCCACTTTCTATACAGGGCGACAAGCTAAATATGAGCAAATGGCTCAGCAGCCAACTTGAGTGGGTGGCTGGGTGCCTGGCTGGGTCGGCTCCTTAAACAGGATATCCAACTATTGTCGTTAGTCTTGAGCCAGCTCGTCCAGCCTGGCCTGGCTTTCAATAAACTTCATTTAAATTTCAATCGAGTTAGCCTTGCTGCCAGCCAAAAAATTCAACTCACTCAGCTGGGAAAATATATTCCTCAGTTTAGATCAACATTTAGGACTGTAAACAACTATTTTGAGTTTACAACAGATTCAAATTTTAAATTTTTTCCGACATTTTTCGCTTTCGCAAAAAACAAATTCTAAATTATGGAGACCTACGGCATGCCAGCTCCCGATGATCCAACAATTGATGTAAGTTTCAATAAAATCACATAATAACATTAATATTTTTAAACTAAAATAAATATTATTATTCATTTAGTGCTATCAACAATATGTGCAGCAAACTGGTTATCGTCATGAAAAGGATTTGTATCCTTCTTCACCTGTAGGTGGAGCCAATCCTTACGATAACAATGAGAATGAATGGAATCAAGGAGCGTGCAGCAGCTATCAAAACTCTGCTCCAGCTGCCTACAGTGGGCGCGGCTATCAACAGCCAGAGCAGTCACAAATGTATTCGCGCAATGGACTCTAGTAAGCCAACAATAGTCTACATTAGTTAATTATATTAATTAATACTTTTTGGCAGCTCTCCCATGGAGAAGCGTTCAGCTGGTGGCGATTGTTACTACAAATCTCTGTCTGGTCTTGGCAACAATTATCCGCGCAATGGACTCTAGTAGGTTAATCAAATTCATTTATTTACATGCTTTTTATTATATTTATTATTAATATTTAGCTCCCCCATGGAAACACGTTCAGCTGGCGGAGACTACTATGCTTCATTGCCCGGTCTTGGCAAGTACGAACGCCAGCCACGAAAGCGGCATCTTTGGTCTTAGCCTATTCAATTTTCACATATTTGTATTCCTATTTGTTTTGGCACTTTAAATTCTTCTCTAAATGGAAATTCAATAAATTATTGTAGCATTATATAACCACATAAGTTTTTTAATATTAATTCATAAATTTAAATATTAAATAATAAGCCAGCAGACAATTACTAATTCCTGAATTATTTCTTTAATTGAATTTCAATATTGCATAATTATTATTTGACATTTATTTTGAAACTTGTTTTTAATTTGTTAGTGGGTCTTATCATCATCTGCACGAATTTCAGTGGTTTCATTATGCCAAGCAAGCCATTTGATTGACTGATGAGCATTTTTAGTGTGCACATAAACTCCATTGAGGTTGCTATAGACATAAATATAAATTATTAGTAAATATAAATTATTAGTTTGTATAATTTTTTCAAGTCATTGATACTTACCAAACATAACATTCATGAGTAAACCACCAGCCACTCGCATAATATGCAGCACAATTATTAGCGACTCCATCATTATCCCGGTTAGGGGTGGAAAATTTTGTGTCCTTATGTAGAATTAATGCGTTTCCAGCATTTCCAGTATATTTACCCAAGCTTAATAGTTCGTAAGATTGCGCCTCATTTCCAATTATGAAATTGCTATAGCGTGCATAACGTGTTTCGCTCTTAATATCCTCCAGTTCTATGTAGAGCTCGTGTAGCTGAAACTTCGTCATAAGATGCAGTTTCTCTAGCCCGAGCCAGAATTCACCTCGTAGGTCACCGAAGCCGTGCTTATACTCATCCCATGTTCTATTGAAGTTCACGGAGCCATCCATTCTGCGTTGAACTATAGTCCATCCCTCGTCAGCGAACTTGTAATCACAGGGCACCTGGAAGGCCTCCGTGCCAGGCACACGTATCGTTTGAATATCATTGCCATAAGGCACACATCTAGTCACTTCAGCTTGTTCTACATATTTAATCAGCTTATCTTCGAATTGTTTATTCTTATTCATGTTGTTTATTTGCTCTTTTAAGTCAGCAATGCGTTCATCCAAATCTACAATGCGCTTATCCTTTTCAGTTATTAGCTCGTCGCTGCTCCTCAGAGCTTCTTGCTGCACTTCAATCTTAGTTTGAAGTTGATTGACTTTAGCTTGAAGAAGCGCGCTTTCCTTCAAAGTTTCCTTTTGTGCCTCAACGCCAGCTTCTAGTTTCTTGATTGTGAGCTCCTGTTGCTCAAACTTAGCTTGGAATTGATCCTTTAATAAAGTGATATTGTGTTGTTGTGTCTTGATAAGGAATTCTTGTCTTCGTATTTTAGCTTCGAACTGCTCACTTTTCTTTAATGTGTTCTTAACTTCATTTTGTAGGCTGTAGGTACTGAATTCCTTTTCCTCGATTTGGGCTTGAAAGTGATCCTTCATTAAAGTATAATTGGTTTGCTGTTCCTTGTACATAAGTTCATGTGTTTTGATGACTACATCCTGTTCATGGACGCGAGCTTGAAGCTGCTCAATTAACTTCAAAGTTTCTTTTTGTGCCTCAATGTTACTCTCTAGTTTCTTGATTGTGAGCTCCTGTTGCTCAAACTTCGCTTGAAACTGATCCTTCAATACAGTGTTATTTGTCTTAAGTTCCTTGTACGTAAAGTCCTGCGTCTTGATAACGATTTCTTGTTCATGGACTTTAGATTGAAGCTGCTCACTTTCCTTCAAAGTTTCCTTTTGTGCCTTGACGCTAGCTTCTAGTTTCCTATCCAAATCTACAATGCGTTTATCCTTTTCACTTATTAAATAATTATTTAGCTCGTCGCTTCTCTTCAGAGTTTCTTGCTGTGCTTTCAGCTTAGTTTGTAGTTCATTGATTTTAGCTTGAAGCTGCTCGCTTTCCTTCAAAGTTTCCTTTTGTGCCTCAACGCTAGCTTCAAGTTTTTTGATCGTAAATTCGTTTTGCTCGATCTGAGCTTGAAATGTATCCCTCATTAAAGAGTTATTGGTGAGTAGTTCCTTGTATTCAAATAACTTTGTGTTGTTAAAAACTTCCAGTTCGTAAGTGTTAGCTTGCAACTGAAGCTTCAAGGTTTCCCTTTCTTCCTCAAGCTGATTAATCTTAGCGTACGCGTATTTGATTGCAACTTCATTTAGTGCTTGTAGAAGATTCCAAATTAGTTCCTGTAACTGCAACTTTGTCTGTAGCCTTTCGAATTGGTCATTCTTTTCAGCGGATATACGAAAATATTGCAATAAAGGCTTCACGACTTTATAACAATATGTCCTGCAATCCTCATCTGATTCTCTTGTTGCTGGGCATGACTGCAAAATTAGCATTAATTTGCTTTTAAAATTTAAAATATTTATTTACACTTGACCTACCATAACATCAGTTGCCGAATTGGGTCGCATATAAAGCAGCAACAATATAACTGATAACACTGAATACGAAATATTCATCTTGAATTAATAAAACAAACTATTCAAGAGCACGGCTTAAACTAAAATGAATTTAAATATTGAAGATCAACAGTCTTATCAACTTGATGTGAGTCATGTTTGCATCTAAATATTCGCGAATAATCTTTTGCATACATATATACATTTTGGCAAATGAAAGCATAACGTATTATCAACATTATATATATTCTAAGGCGATTTGAATTAATGCATGTGTTGAAAAATATACTTATTCATATCAAGTATACGTTAATCAATGTCAAGGAACAACAATAAATCTGAAACAAGAACTGTCATATTTTGCAAATGAAAACCAGCAGACAATTATTTATTTTTTAATCTGAAGCTACAACTTGCAAAAGTTTATTTTTATTTTAATAGAATTTGAATTATTTTCTTGCATAATTATTATTCACATTCATTTAGAAACATTTTTATTTACTTGTTAATCGGGCCAATCGATTGATGAATAAGGGTCCTCATCAGTTTTAGTCTGCACTTTAAGTAGTCCATTAAGGTTACTATAGAAATAAATATAATTTAGAAGTTTGTATAATGCTTTAAAGTCATTTGTACGTACCCCTCATAACATACATTAAATTTTAAACTTTCGCAAACGAATACACAAGATAGTTGGGATCGCAGGCTACAAATCTAAAGCCAAAATATACTTTTTCATATTAGGTATACATAATCCGTGTCAAACAAAAGCCAAAAATCTGAAACAAACAAACAAAATAAAAACCAGCAGACAGTTATTAATTTTGTATTCTGTATCTGTAAAAGTTTATTTATTATTTTAACAGAATTTCAATAAAATTTCAATCATAATTGACATTTATTTAAGAACACATTTGTTGGGTTTTATCATCATCTGGACGAATCTCAGTGGTTTCTTATGCCATGTAATCCATTTGATTGACTGATAATATTCCTCATCAGTTTTAGTCTTCACATAAATTCCATTAGGGGTACTATAGAAATAAATATAATTTAGCAATTTGTATAATTTCTCAGTCATTTACATTTACCAATAATAACATTTATTAAACCACCAACCACTCGCGAAATGAGCAGCACAATTAGCACCCAGATTATCATTATCCCGATCTGGGGTTGAGAATTTCATGTTCTTAGCGGTAAACTCATTTCCAGTATCAAGTGCGTTTCCGGAATTTCCAGTGTATTCACCCAAACTTAATAATTCGTAAGATTCTGCCTCACTTCCAATTGAGAAATTGCTATAACGTGCCCAACGTGTTTTCTTATTGAAATCCTCCAGCTGTATGAAGAGCTCGTGAGGCTGAAACTTTGTCATAAGATGCAGTTTCTCCAGCCCGAGCCAGAATTCGCTGCGCAAGTCCCCAAAGCCATTTTTATACTCATCCCATGTTCGATTGAAATTCACAAAGCCATTTACTCTAAGTTGAATAACAGCCCATCCCTCGGCATCGTATCTTGAATCGCAGGACACCTCGAAGGCTTCTGCACCAGGTAGACGTAACGTTTGAATGCCAATGGAGTTACCATAAGGCACACAGCGAAAGGGACCTTTAGCTGGATCAACATATTTAATTGGCTTTTCTTCAAATTGCTTATTCTTATTCACGTTGTTTAGTTGCTCTTTCAAGTCAGCAATGCTGTTGTCCTTTTCACTTAATAAAACTCTCTTTACTTCCAGCTGAACTTCAAGGTTAAATTGTAGTTTATGAATCTTTGCTTGAAGCTGCTCACTTTCTTTCAAAGTATCCTTTTGTGCCTCAGCGCTAGCTTCTAGTTTCTTAGCCAAATCTGCAATGCGTTTATCCTTATGACTTATTAAAGAATTCAGTTCAGTTTCAGTTTGTCGCTTTTCTTAAGAACTTCTTGTTGTTCTTGCAAATGCTTGATTGTGAGCTCCTGTTGCTCAAACTTGGCTTGAAATTGATTCACCATAAATCTGTGATTTATAAGTTGCTCCTTGTACTCAATTTCCTGTTTATGAATTCGCTCCTGGTTAGCGGAGGATATATGAAAATACTGCAATAAAGGTTTCACGACTTTATAACAATACGTCCTGCACTCCTCGGATGATTCGCTTGAATGTTGATATGACTGCAATTGGCAGCATTAGCTTTTTATTAATATTTAAAATGATTTATTTCACTTGACCTACCGCAACAATCACTGCCGAATTTGCGGTCGCATATAAAGCAGCAACAATATAACTGATAACACAGTATTGAAAATATTCATGTTGAATTAATAAAACAAACAAGAGCACGCTTTAAACTAAACTATATTTAAATATTAAAGACTATCAAGCTTATATACTTTTTGCATCTCATGATCTTTAACATTCATAGATAATCTTAGCTCAATGAATGCATATCGCATTTATAAACAAATGATCTCTGACTTGGACCTGTGGGAAACTTTGAGCAATAAATTTATGACATTTGTTAGTTCAAGGTATTTTCAAATATTAAACTATATAGAAAATACTAAGTAGATTAAAGTGGCTTGATATGATAGGTAAATGCTATGAAACACTAAGCAAATATTTGGATGGGAAAAATAATAAAATGATAACATAAATATGTAAAAAAAACAAGAATAATTTATAGCTAATGTTTGAAATGCGAATTTAACAAAATATTAAGAGATAAGCTAATGATTAGCATATGCTGTAGACAAAATTAGTTTTGAGCTGGCTTTAGACGACCCACTTTTGATAACAAGAGCTACAATTTTTTATTTTTGGCATATACCGAACAATAAACTCGCTCTAAATTATATTTCCTAGCTTAAATCTCTATAGCGCTTTCTTTGATATAAACATGTAGAGTATATATATATGTCGGTCACATAACTAAGCCTGAGCCTGATGAATTTGGACATTTGTGTGTGCGAGAGCAAAGTCACTTGCTTAAAAGTTATTAGGGGATTAAAAGAGTTGCGGCCAAGGACGCAAATGCGAACTGCAATCCAGCTTCATTAGAGACGGCATCCGAATTTCCAAAAAGGGCTTTGCACGCTGGACACATGTGTGTGCGTGTGTGTGTGTGTGTGTGATTATGGGTGTGGTAAGTAAACACCTTTGGCTAAAGTTTTTGAAAATACTAAAAGGAAATCACTTTAGACATGCCTGCAAAACGAGCCAAAGAAAGTCAAGCACCCACCCCCCAGCCCGCTACAAAACTTTTGCCATGTCCAAAAAGCTCAACTCACCACACCAGACTATACACACCTTAGCTCAGCTCAACTCGTCTCGGCTCACCACAAAGCTCAAGTTTTTGGGCTAAAGGAAGTGTGAACGATTATGAGCAGCAATGTCGACACTCTGCCTCCGCCTCCTTCTTCATCCCTGCTGGCATTTAATGCAGCCCTCGCCTGGCAACTTTTGAGACATCTTAATTCCCTGCGAGATAAATCAAAATGCTTTGCCCGCTTTGCAGATCAGTTTTGCAGTTTGCCTTCGTTCGCTTGCTTACTAAAAATTTGTATTTTTATTTACACCAGTTTTAACTTGTGCATTTTTATGAGCTGCGCTTTGGGCTTGCAACGTGTGTGTGTGTGTGTGTCTGTGTGTGTGTGTGTGCTAGGTTTATCCTTTCATAAATGCGTCCAATGACCAACTGATTTATGCCACCACAAGCTGCTGCTGCTGCTGCTACTGGAAATGGAGCTGGAGCTGCTGCCACCTGACTGCACCCTGCCCGCTTCCTGGACATCGACAACGACGACGACGACGAGAGCTACAAAAGTAACAAAAACGGCAAACAAAAATTCCAGAAACAACATAAAACCGATTGATTTATTTTGACAATGCTCCCATGCAGCGACCAGAGCAACTCCAGAGTCCCGTCCCCATAGCCAACCAACGTTCTATTGTCTGCGCGCCCTGTAGCTGGAGCTGCTCTTTATGCCTCCTCCTCCTCCTCATGCTCATTCGACATGTTTCGTTCGCATTTCGGACCTTGCCAACACCCACGCCCGCCCACTGCAAAACTTGTCCTCGTTGTTCGTTTGTAAAATATTTTATTTGCACATCTTTCTTATTTTAATCCTTCATTGCATTCTCTTTGGTTTGGGTAACTTGACTGGAGCCCGCCTGTGCCAGCTAGTCATAGAAACAGAGAGAGAGCGCAGAGAGTGGAGACTGAGTTGAATTGTGGCTGCAGACGCTCTCGTGTCTACAGCTAGAGATGAGCGCTCAGCAAGGACACACAAATGACTTTTTTTTCTATTTCTAAACATATTTGTTTACTTAATTACACCAGCTTACAAATATTTATTTTATCCCAAGCAAAAATGTTTCATATTTTCATCTGTATTAAATAAAATTCAGCAATAATTTTCGTATGTCAAAGCATTTTATATATTTTCTATATATATATTTTGGTGCTTTAAGCACAAAAATAAAATTCTAACAAAATGCTCTAGCTTTATAATTTTATGCAGTTAACTATTTTTTTAACGCTGTTTGCTCTCATCTCTAATGGCAACTAGCCATAAAACACACGTTAATTACCCTCAGCATCATTCGACTCAATCTCAACTTTTTATCTACAGCTGTAGTTAAAAAAAAAATATCAGTCGACGTATTTAACAATTTAAATGAACTGCAAGCGACAGCTTCATGTATTTAATGTTCATTTATAAAAAAAAATAAAGCAAAAAGTTTCATTTTAGATGTTTCCAAATAAAAACAACAAGTGAAATCCCAAACAACAAAAAAGACAGCAAACGAGCGATGCTACCAATAGCCATTGCCCAAATGCTGTTGATCGCCGCCTGAGAGCAGAAAAGAAAGCAAAAGTTAAGCAACAAGTTGGCAGCTTGATAACAAATAATTACCGCCATATTGATTGGGATAGCTCTGAGCCTGCAGCTGAGTATTGGCATTATGGGCTGGAAAGCTGGCAAAGTAAGCAATTATAACATTATATTCATAAATTTAAATAAGTTAACTTACTATAAACCATTGCGGGTTTGCATTTCTCGCCAGCGCTGCAGCTGCCTGGACTTACGGCGGACATGATTGCGCAGTCGGTGCATGAGCAGCGCTTTGATAATATCTATGCCATATATAATTTGCTGCAGGACTGCTACGCTTTGGCTCAGCATAGTAATAATCCTGCGAGCTGCTGCTCATGGCTGCTGATTCAGCTGCGTTTTTATAGCCGCCGCCGCCATTCTGCAAGCTTTTACTATTAGTTAAGCCTTGATAGTCCTGAAACTTACCTCTGGAAAATATATTTGCGGACTGGGCATAACCATATCGGAGGCGCCAATTTGTATTATATTGTTGGGATTCATTTTTTATAATTTTGGCTAGATTAAAAAAAGAGGGTACAAAAAATACGAATATAAAATTTTATTTTTGAGCATATCTTACTGCTGTAACAAATTCTAAATGTGAACTAAAGTTTAGTACAATCAAGCAGCAGCACATTTAGCTAGAAACAAAGCCTGCTAGATTTATAAAAAAAAAAATACATATTACGAATAGTGTATATATAGTGTATATATAGTGTATATATAGTGTATATATAGTGTATATATAGTGTATATATCGTTAGTTGTTATACTAAATATGCAAGTCTAAGCACGAGCTGCAGGCCTTACGTTTAGTACATTTAGCACAGCAACTAGCAACACACAGCGTCTAAGTCTTAAATTTAACAGACGCTTAACACAATAAGTTTAGCATAATAGAAACACAAATAGATAATTTAATATTTTATAACGCATTTATTTAAACAGTAAGCCAATTTAAAAATTTAAATTTAAACATACGTATATATATAATTCATATTTTTTTTATCATTTTGCAACATTTGTGCTTAGTAATACGATTGGTTATTATTATTGCGAGACTGATACATTGCACCCTCGTGACCACCAATGCCTGTAGAACAAATAAACTTGAACTATGTTTAAGCATAAGCTTAGTCTATATACTAACCAGGCAACGAATTGTAGTAATCACCATTGCCACGTCCAGCGCGCTGTTCGGGAGAGCTGCAAGCAAAAGTTTAGCATCTTATTTGATATTTGATTCCATATTACTTACTATAGTCCATTGCGCGAATTCATTTCCTTCATCACTTTGTTGTAGCGCAGTGGACTGCGATAGCCGGGTCCACCAAAGGCAGCGGAGCCACTTTGACAATTCCTTGAATCATCATACATGCCACCACCGCCGTAGCCCGATTGACCGCCGTAGCTGGACTGACCGCCGTAGTCCTGGCCCATGCCGCCGCCCATGCCCATATCCTGGCACTGTCCATCAGCTGCAGACATGCCATAGCTCTCCATTGATTGATACTGTCCATTACCATTACCATTGCCGTATTCCATTTTGATTTTTTTTCTATTTCTTGCCTTTATTCAAAATTTTTTTATTGATTTTTTTTATATTTAAATAAAAAATACTAGCAAATTTTGGTTTTAGAAAAAATATTAATTTTTTCTGTGCTCCTAACTGTCCAAAATGTATAGTTCTAATGAAATTGTAGTCAGCTGGCAGAGCCTACAACAAACAAATCAAAGTCAAGGAGCAGTTGATTTCCAAAAAAAAAAAGAAAAAATTAAGTCAAGCTTATCGCAGCGACCAGACCAAAGCCAATGTTTTCTTAGCGTAAACTTAAATTCTCTTAGAGCTTTGCACCTTCTCGTCGGTCAGCCAATGAATATGCGCGAATAATTAAAATGGCAACGCTTACGTTACCTTGCCAGGGATTACGATTACGGCAGCAGGAGTCCGCTGCTTAAGATACCGCCGCACACAGTTTATAGTCGACCAGGCGACCATTAAGTGCGCCTTCCTAATCTGTCTGTCGTAATTATGGCTTCCAAGCATATTTATCTGCTGCAATTAGCGAGCGGCGCAACGTCGCATATTTTACACTTTCAAAAGATTGAACTGCGCAACCAAAAAAATAAAGGAGATGGAAATTTAGCAGGCTTTCTAATTAATTTGGTTATTTGGTTACTGCATAAAATAAATGCATAAAATAAATGCATACGAGCATTTAAGCAAATGCATTGAATCCATTGAGGCAACTAAAAACAATTGCTTGGGCGTTCAGAATGTAATTTAGGACGAGGCAAGGCAGCAGTTTTTACAGACTAATTTTAGTTCTCCAACATCTTTATTCACTGGGCTGTAGCAATGAATGCCGATAAATGGGGGAATTCTCGCGACCAATAATCGGTATTCCGATTCGTATGGCAACCAAACATAATGGCTATTTAATCTTAACAAGTGAGCAAATTAAAGTTGGGCGCCACCAACTTTTAAATACACTTTGACTAGGACATCGCAGCAAACACAAGCATGCACTCATGAACACATTCACACAAAACATTAGCGATGTTTTCTGAGGTTTTTCGATGTTTTGTTGATATCGATGTTAACCGATGCATCGATGTTTGACGAAGCATCGGTCTCTAATTTCACAATATTGTGAATGTGAGTCTATGGCTTTTACAAATTCCAGAGTAACAACAAAGACCAGCTTTTGTTGGAGATATTTCACAAAAGTGAACACAACTAGTGTTAAATGCACCATATGTGCGAAGGAATTAAAAACATCTGGAAATACAACTAACAAGAAAGATCATCTACGTGCAGTGCATAAAATAAGTAAAATGACGTGGAAATCGACCAGAATGAACCAAAAACATCGATGTTTTTTTATACAGATGTTAAGTGATGCATCGATGGTCTATTTTGAAAACATCGACGGACATCGACTTCGAGGTTTTCCGTCGAACTTGCATCATTAGTCAGAAACATCGTTACCATTCCCAGGGCAAGTTTTTATATACTCATTCCTGCCCTGCGATGATTTTTGCACCAAAGTTGGAGTTCTAATGGTCGTCATTGTAAAGATCGATGGGGCATTTTCGCGGCCCATATTTTCTGTTATCAACTGCCAAGGAAGTTCAAACTATACGTTGATATCAAATGTATTGACCAAATGCCTCGATGAGGTAAAAAAAATGGGTAGGGCTTCCGACCTTATTGCATTGATTGCCGATGGCAATAAATGTAATTTTAAGGCAATCAACACAATTAGATCTCAAATTGATAAAGACAGGAATATTATATTGCTATACACATTTAAAGTCAATATGGTATAAAGTAAAGGGAAAATTGTTTGACAATTACATTGACTTCATTTACACCAGGACGCACTCTCGCGAGGATTTTGAAGATGCAGTAACAAAAGCCGAAGCGGGCTCACTTGAAATCGGGTCATCGGCTTATCATGGGAAACTCAATGAGCAATATTTAAATATAAGAATAGTTTTACGAAAAATATTTAGGAATAGGAGTATAAATAGTGTAAATTTTTGTAACGCTAATAACGATAGAATGGAGTATTTAGGAGGTTTTTATAAGGTTATTGTGGCTAAATGTTTAGATGAGGAAAGTGATAAAAATAATTTAAGTACTGAGGCAAAAGTATTTGCGTTTTTTCATAATTTTTTAAAGTGTATGTCTAGAATAGATTTGTTGATTTGTTTCTTTGTTAGGTTTGTTTTCTTGTTCACTTATTATTATTTATTACTCAATTTGATTTTAGTATAGGCATATATAGCTTCACTTCTTTGTAATTTTTGTAAAAAATCAATCAATTTTTGCATCCGGCATATGGATGTCAATGAAGCTGCGAAGCTTCATCACCATCGTTACAAAAAAAATTATGAAAATCTAAAAGTACGTTTAAAAATACTACCGATTGTTGCGGCAACCGGTTGCAGAAGAAGCAGCGGCTGTGGGCGAAACAGGAGAAATGCCCCAACTACCAGCGCTATTTCGAAAAACGAGCCCAGGAAAATATAAAGCACACTGCTGCGTGCAGATTCATGCAGCTTGAACCACATGTAGTATTTTTTTTTTAATTATAATATTTTCTTAATTAAAAATTTTTATTTGCAGATGTGAAAAGTGTAGCGGGAAATTCAAAACGCAGCTAAAGCTCGAAAGGCGCAGGCTCGAGTGCGAGCCGATGTTGCTGCGTGAAGTACTAGACATACTGCAATCAGAGCCGCCAGATATGGAAGAGGTAAGAAATCTTAATTTGAATAAGTATTTATAATATGCTGCACTTAAAAATTAGAAAAAAAATTTTTTTTTATTTTTACATATATGTTTATAAGTATGTATATATTATTTATTAGAGAGGAATACGAGCAGCAGCTGCTGGCCTAAATATCTGATTTGCTTGCGCAGCTGCGCACTGCAAATGCTGAGAGCCGCAGAAAGCAAGAGGAGATAGATTCCCTCAGGGAGAAGCTGTAACGGGAGAAGTTTGAAAAAGCTGCCCGGGATAGATAGTTCATCATGATGGCCGGAGAGTTGGCGTGCCTGCGGGCAGAAGTTGCGAGGTAGTGGGAGGTGGCAGCCCCACCTGCGCAGCATCGTGCGGCAAAGAGGCAGTGGGAGGTGGCAGCCCCACCTGCAGAGCAGCCCACGGATTTGATGAGCCGGCGAGGAAATCTCGCTCCAATTATGTGACCATATTGCCAAATATGGAGCATAGGGCCATTAAGGGAATCAAAGTCCTTCATAATGAGGTTGCAAGATCTCGCAATGAATGGATGTGCCCTGTGTGCTTCCGCATGGTTAGGGCAAAGGAAAGCAGAGTCGGCATACTGCCAGTGAGTGTGTAAATTTGCTGCATAGCTCTCGCTCTTTTTATTTTTAATTTTAATATTAAGTTTTAGTTTTTTTTTTTAATTACAAATGCGGCAAGTGTGGTGGTCTGTTTTATGAGAAAAGGTTCTGCTAAACACATACAACTGTGCAATGCCAGTGTTGATGACAAAATTTTGGCAGAGCGGCGCCAAAAAGCGCCAGGAGTAGTTGTAGTCGAATTTGACGCAACATACAGTATCTATGTAAAAAATTGAGTAAGTTTTGTTTCTATATATATATATATACATATACGTATTAATTAATAAAATTTCTTTTGCAGATGCATTTATTATAAAGATTAGATTAGAACCTCCGTAGATTTAAGTTGGTATGGTAATAAGTAAATAAATAAAATAAATGTTCCGAGCTTGCAACAAAAAACACGTCTGGTCTGCACGATGCCCGGAAGGAAAGAGAAAGAGCCAGGGACGGGAAGCGCCCAAGGGTAGATGCTAAAAGCGCCCAGGGACCAGTGTTGCCGTTTTGGGGTTTTATACCCCAGATTTGGCGTTTTTTTAATTGGTCTGGGGTGAAAATTTAGAATCTAGGGGGAACAAGCTAATTCAGCTTTATTTGAAATTCTTCATGGTTTTTGAATTATTTCCATATTTTCAGTCGCAGACTGTAAAGTTAAACTTATGAAAAAAAAAAAAAAGAAAAGGCTTTAGATTTGTAAAAATTATTTATCTGGGGTTTTTGTCTAAAAATTTTCGGCAACACTGCCAGGGACCAAGGAGAACCAGGGCTGGGTCCTCTAGGTGCACACAGATGACACATTTAGTTGCTATATTTTTATTGTGCACTTTTTTGGTACAATTGGTCACTTGTAAGCTGAAAGAAAATCTTTGTTTGTTTAGAAAACGATCGGCAATGAAAGCTTGCACTCAACTTGGCAGTTCGGAAATGAAAAACTGCTCAAGTTGGCAGCTCCAAAAATTGCTTTATCAAAATAATTTTTACAGAATTTATAAGCTTAAATAAATAGACTATTCATTAAAAGAAAATGTAAAATTACAACGAATATGTAATCAATACAATTTCGATACACAAAGACTACAGCTATGCATTTAATATAGTTACTGTCTGAAAAACAAGGTTGCTGTGAATATTACAACTGACTGAAAAACCACGGGAACTCAAATAAAAAGAAGGAGGCTGCCAAAAAGAAACAATAAGATTCATTCATTCTCAGCCTTGAAGAATTAAAAATAAACGCACAACCTAATCTTATTAGAAGGCAAGACAGAAGTACACAGAATGAGAGAAACTCCGCACTGAGAGTAAAATTAAACAACTCTGTAATGTTTTTTCAATAGAGCGGGAGGAAGCCCGCCAAACTTATCCTCGCATCGTTTTATTTCATTCAAATTTGAACTTTTCATTTCACCGCCTGCACTGGAAATGGTGGCATGAGTTCATAAATACCTTTTTAATATATGTGATAGGTGTTTGGCAATCAATTTTTTATTTTATGCGCCTGCACAGTTTTTAATTTTATAATTTTCCACAATTGTAGCTTAAATTTTCAACATCTTGCTGCGCTCTTGAATGGTTTGTGTACAGGCTAAATATCATTTATAAATGGCCCAATTAAGCTTTCAAACTTAAAATTCCTACTTTTAAATGAAATAACTTGAATTTGTCGAAATAAATATATTTTATTTATGCACTTAATAGCTAACATATTTACAAATATATTTACAATGTTTTCAATAAATTAATTTACACATTTAGTTCGTTAATTAGTTGCCCAGTGCAAAAGGATCGCTGGATGCGGTTTTGACATAATAGATGCCCTCCTTTGGTATGGAGGGCTCACCGCCCATGCGAAACGCTTGTCGTTGAGTTTGATCGCACTGCCACTTGTTCTTCTGGCGCTGGCAAGGAGTTCCCCAAAAGCCCTTGGGCGAATTGATGGACTCGGCAAACATTTGATAGGCGCGTATGTGGGAGCAGCCCAGATAAAAGCAATTTTTCTGATACAGACCGTAGTTGGGATAGAAGGTGGCGCTGCCAGTGGGACGCAGAAAGCCAAAGTTGCCGCTGGTGTGCATAGACTCCACGTACTTGGCATCGGTGGGATCGATGCGAAACTCTGCGCTGCGCTGACGGAAAGCGCGGACCCGCCGGATCCAAAGCAAAGATGGTGTTGTATTGCTGCGGCTTGAGGCGTTTGCCGGCGGCACCAGCAATTTGCGCGCCCAGCGAGTGTCCAATCAGATACATGTCATCGTAGTCGGCTTGCAGCTGGCGATGCAACTCGCGTGTGAACTGCACCAGCTGGGCGCCAAACTCCTCGATTAGCTTAACCACGCCGAAGTAGTTGATGTTGGCCGAACTGCCGCTCCAGTCGGCAACGATGACATTGTAGTCTCCATTCTTCAAGTACGCGTTCTTCACATCGCGATTGAAGGAGCCACGCGACTGGCTCATCCAGCCGTGTATAATGATGCGCGTAGGCAGCGAGCTATTGAAGCCGGCATAGTGTGCCAGCCGCTGCTTCTTGAAGTTCAGCTCGCGTCCGCACTCGGCAAACTCACGCTTGAACAGATAGAACTTCATGCGACTGCCAGCCTTGGTGAAGGGATTCAGATTGCGTGCCAGCTTTTTCAGAAATTTGAAATCCAAGAAGCTGCGACTTTCGCTCAAATCATTGTCGCAGCTGTTCCAGCTGGAGTGTGTGGCCCCCTCGTATTCATCCTCCAGTGAGCGCATAAAATGTTCGGGATCCTCCTCATCATCATCACCAAAAGCGCTGCGTCCATTTATATCGAGCGGCAATATCTCGTCCGGATCGGGCACCTGCTCCATAAACTCATTCAACTCGGACTCGTAGCTGTCCTGCGCCTGAGCTTGAGCTGCTACAACAAACAGCAGTGTTAGCAATTGAAACCACATGATGCTTTGATTAACTTCTGATTGATTCTAATGCATTAGTCGCTTTTGCAAGCGTTTTATATAGCGCAGCAGTCATTAAGGCAGTGGCGTCCACGCTGGGGAACTTCAAACGCGTGAGTAACTGTAATCTATTAGCAAAGCCTCCTCCCAGTTGCTCCCTTTATCTCCATCCAGCTCTGCCAGCTCGGCTTTACCCGCCTCTCTAGCCAACGGCACGCGTTTCCCATTCCCACTGCTGGCAACTGCACTTGATGTTAACTGATTAACATTACAGGTTTTCATTTTGAACTTTTCTGACTCGAACTGGTCTATGACGTAGTTCGCAGCATTAACATGGGAATTTCTTGTTATACTTTTAATACTCCATATACTATATTTAGACTGTAAAAGTTGTTAATTTAAAACATTGCTATAAAATACAATAGCGTTATTTTTGTGAATGAATTATTTTTGTGCATATTTTTAAGGTATTTTTTTAGTCGTTGCTTGCCATTTTTATAATTAAAATGCAATAATTGCATTGCCTTATCACTCAATAAAAATGTGCGCTATAGATCACTTAGTATTAATCAGTTAATCGCTATTATTAGTACAAATTGGGAAATTCTAGGAAAATATATTCATGTAACAGATTAACATGTCACTAACCTACCACTCTTATATTATAATAATACGCATACGCATTGAGCTCTTGAAACGGCATATTTTGAAATGAGATAATAGAGAATATATTTATTTCGAATGAGATTTTCGATATAAATTGATTTGATAGTTGAATTGCCGCCAATTAAAATATTTTAAATGATTTCTCTTTAATGTTTTCAATTTATTTATAGGCGTAAACACTCATCGTGAAAAGCTTCATCGACAAGCACTGCAATATTGTTTTAACTTAAGTCAGGTGTTTATGAAATACATATGTATTTTTGTACATATACATACATACATACTTATACAATTGGATTAATTTATAGCAACAATACATATTTTAATACACTTTGACATTTTTTTTTTATTAATAATTATAATTATATAAAAGGTACATATGTATACATGGTAGGCTGATCCCACCGAAAGCTCAGCTTATCGGCCCCAGCTGATCTGTGGGTCCAGCTGATTTCGTTACAATATAATGTCACTATTTATACTATAAATAAATAATTAAATAATAATAATAGTAGTTGCGTCATGCGTTTATTAGACACTTTGACAACTTTAATTTGTCCACTTGTTTTTGATTACATTACATGTAGATAGATACGCGCAAGTTGGAAGCGTATTTGCCAACGCTATAACAGCTTGTAATGCAAGCAGCACCAAAGACCTCAAACATTCTGTTATTTAATGATGTTATGAAGAAGTCCATTGCTGCTTTGGCTGATAACTTGAGTTGTTGGTTATTGTCTTCGCTAGCATATAAATTGGTACGTTATTTTTCATGGGTGCGAACCCAAACACACTGTCATCTATGCGCTGATAAAAAATAAAATTCCATTCAACCACAACACAAGTTAAGAATTAAATAAAATTACCGAATGAGCATTGACGACGTTATATATGTAATATGCCTGCTCGCCTGCATTGGCGCTGGCAATTACGTGAAAAAAATACGCGATGAAACACAACGCAAATGCGTTTGTTCGTTGATCGAATAATGTTGTTGTTGTTGTTGTATCGGGCTTCCATGCACTACACTGCATCGTCTCAAGCAACAAAATTTCAAATGTTTTTGCTAATTTTTAATAACAAATGCAGCAAGTACCATTTGGTAACATTTGGTGTCATGTTTGGCTATTTGGTGTTGTTCCGCTTGATTTATCTGTTTGGCATACCAGTGCTTGGACCAGTGCGTTTGATGCCAAGAAAAGCGCCGCAAGCTTACGCTGCAATTTCATCAGCCGATTTTAAATATATAAATATAATAGATTATTATATTTAAAGCTGCTACAGCAAAGTGCAGCTAAGTTTTAGCTTGGGCATTATGCTAGGGCATATTTTGGCAGCGCTGGCGTTACGCTTGGATACTCGATAGAAAAATCGATAGATTTTTGTACAAAGAAAAACAGTTTTAAAGCCAAGAGCTCAAGCTTGGCACATGCAGCTATAAGATTGCAAGATTATGAGATCTGAGAATGTTTTTTATTATTTTATTTTGTTTTAAGAGTTCTTTGGCTTGCATTACTAACATTTCGTTTTGTTGCAGTGAGAGGAAAAAGGTCTCTATATTCAAGATGAGAACTATATGCTGAAACTGAAGGCATCGCGAAGTGAAAACCTGCCTTTCAACATCCGCAGCTTCGAGGAGGAGACTAAGGCACGCATGGGAGTCGTTGTGTGTTTCCAAGTGCCAGTACCTTTTTCATTATTCAATGGCAAAACTTATTCCGGATTTGGTCCAAACTCTTTTGACTACGACGGCCAGACATTTTGCCAGAGCAAAGGTTTTGTCGTCTTCAGCAGTTGCGCCTCTGTCTGAACATGCCAATGCTACAATCAAATCTCTAAATAAAAATTATGTTTGGAGTGGTTTTTTAATAATTTTTTCTTTAATCTGTGGCGCACTGTCATTACAAATTTTTGATTTTCGATTTGTTCAAGCAATGCAACGAAACGATTAATTCTAAGAATTGTTGCTGACTCGTTTACCTTCAAATAAATTAAGTGGTCAACGGGGATGTCGCATATTTCTTGGATAATTAATTTTTTTATTATAACAAAAAGGAAATATAGTACTTGGAGCTGACTGCAATTTACAAGAGTATATGTATTAAATTAAATCCAACGTAAGTGTAAATACAATATAAAAATAGCTGCCTTATTACTTATTAATAGTTCATTATTATATTTCCAAAACTTACATTAACAGTTTGTTGTTTCCTATATACAAAAGTGTTACATTACTAAATAGATTTTTTTTTTCTTCTCTAGCTAACTATAACCTGAGTATATATTTAATATTAACTTGGCTAATCTACAACTACAAATGTCTTAGTTATAGCGACGCAGATTTGGCGACGGCTGTGGATGAAGCTTTCATTCAAGTCCGGTGAGCGCGCCAGGTGACGACTAAAAGGACGACTGTTGTCGCTTGAATCTAAAAAATAAAGCATGATTAATAAAAATTGTTACATTATATAATTATGTACTTACCACCGCCAGCCAATGGAACTATTTGCTGATAAGTTCATGCTACTGTTTCTGGATTTTACTTTCGGTTGAAAAGCTACAAAGCCACTGGCGAATACGATAACAATGCATCCACTTATAGATAGCTTCATCCATATTACATTTACATTTGATCGCTTACTTATGGGGCACCTGAAAAAGAGACAAAGAGTGCAAGTTAAAGTAAAGCAAAAACTGTGTTCTGAGTACAGCAATGATCAAAATCAAATGCAATTTCCAGTAGCTATATACTCACATTATCTGATCTCGGCCACTGGCGAATACGATAACAGTGCATCCACTTATATATAGCTTCATCCATATTACATTTACATTACTCTGCGCCTAATGCACGCTTGGCTTAAACTTGAACCCGCTGTAGTAAACACATTTGAAGAGCTCCACGACATCCGCTTGATTGACTTTCCAGCTAATGCGTATATTCTGCAGCGTTCCCTGGGCGACAGATCAGGCAGACCCCCGAGCGTAGCAGGCACCAAAGGCGTGCGAATTTGCACACCACACGCACCTCAACTGTGTCCTCCGAGACAATTTCGTCCTTGCCGCTTATAGGATTTTAAGCAGACAGCTGCCGGTAATGTGTGTAGCACCAGCTTATGAGCAGTCAAAATAGCAGAGTTCATAGCTAAAAGTGTAGAAATGTTAGTTTACTTCTAGCATGGATTAAGCTTAAGCTACTTACTGGCCACTTGTTGCGATGCTACGCTATAAACAATATTGGTATTCGGCTGTATATTGTACCTACTACCTTGGTAGTAGATTTGTATGCTGGAGCCCACAGCGTAGAATTGCGTGGATACAGACGCAGCGCAAACACCTGCACACGCAAACACCTGCACATTGAGTGGTTCACTGCTTATCTGACGCTCGCCCTTGCCGGAATGGAAAAGTATTTTGGTTTCACCCAGATTATTGCCTGTTATGCTATAGCGTATTTCGCCTACATCCAGATCATGCTGCTCATCCACCTTGACAGTCAATATGCTAGTATCGTACACAAACTCGCTTAGCTGATAGACAGCCAACATGTTGTGATCGATATGCAAAGCATTGTCATTGGTATCAAACAATCGCACAATCGCTTCGATGGAATGGTGCGTTACGCGATCCAGAGCGCGCACACTTATAGAATCCAATGCCCACAACAGAAATGGAGAGATGTGAACGGCTCCTGCTTCAAGCATTGATCGGTTAACTCCAAGCGCACATGACCCAAGCGCAAAGGTGTCAACACTAACTGATGCTCTGCCTCCTTGTGCTCCACTTGCACTATGCCCTGCTCGGATAGGCTCCATTAAGAAGTAACCACTGCCTTGGGATACAGGAATGCTCACGCTATGCGATTTCGCCAGATAAATGCTAATGTGATCCAATGGCAGCAGCGTATTGTTCACAGTATGGAAGCGTATTTCATTCTCTATTATGGGCTTGCTTAGCTCACCAGTTTTTAGCTGCAATAAACACAATTGTGTATTCTTATATTATGCTTATTTAATTTCATTTACTTACATTCTTAACGCCAAAGTTCGGGCGCTCTGCATAAATGCTCAGCTGCGCCAGCTGCTTCTCCACATAGTGCGTTACGCTGCCTTTGATGCGAAAGTTGGGCGCCACTTCGTTAAGCGTCAGCACCAGCACATCACGTCCTGGCAGCTGTACGCTATGATACAGCTCCATATCCGCCAACTGCTTATGCGGTATGCTGTCTGTCTGATAGCGCTCATCGCCTGCAGCAAACTCCCATTCCAAGTGCAGCGAACTAATGTTCATCAGCTTGCGATTCTTTGCATCTTGCACTTCGATTTCAATATCAAATTTGTTTTCATTGTCGCGTAGATAAAGCAACGAGGAGCGAGCGCAGCTCAACGGGGCAGGAGCGCAGCTGTTGACGCGCATACAACTTGAGAAAACGCGGACGCACGCGTGCACCTTGGTGGTCACTTGAGCATTGTAGGCTTCAAAGTGTGCGTGCCCAGGCGTAGGCGTATTGTGCACGCGAATAAGTAAACTCTGTTTCACCCAAGCTGCGGCACAGCACATTGAACGCGGTAATGGCATTTTGTGTATCGAATTCAATTTCCGAAACATGTATAAGCTTGGCATTGAAATCTATAGCCTTGGTTAGCTCTGCATCGAGCTCGAGCGTAAAGATGCGTTGTGGTCCAGGCGCGTAGAAAATATTGCGTGAAGCACAATGGGCAGCACGAGTTCATTCTCGCTCAACGGATCAAACACATGCAAGTCGACAGTGTCCTGCAGCAGTTTGTCTTTTAAATTGTAGGTAATGCGCAGTGAGGTGCTGCCACTCTGCAGTAGACGCAGCACATGTCAAGCTTCAGGCGCAGTTGTAGTCACATCCGTTGTTCTCCAGCTGCAGTATTTGATGCTGAAAGTCCAATTGGAAATGCAGATTATCGCATTTGGTATAAGGCATAATAGCTGCCATTAACATGCGTATAGACAGCCACATGCAGGTTCACATAATCCTTTAATGCAGTTTCAAAATTATAGCGTTTGATCTCCAACTTGTGCGGTGGCAAAAAGTAAATCTGCGCCTGTCTTGCAACCTTTTGATTCTTACTTAGAGCTACACGCACTGTGGTATGCGCTGTCAGCAATGAGCCTGCCTCGTAAAGTTCTTGCGCACCTGCACCACCAGGCAAACGTATGTCACGTATCTCTGTAGTAGCCAAGCCTTGGCCATCTATTTGCAGAGAATCATGCATAGTTGCCATCGCCGCCACTTCCAAGAAACTGCAACTTTTGTGCCTTCAATGTATTGGGATCACCTGACGATACATTAACATATAAGCATTGGTGCTGGATGTGTAGGTAGTAGGCTGCCATTAGGACCACCAAACGAGCGTTGAATATCCTCTTGCGTAATCTGAAAAACAAAATATGAGATTAAATGCAAATCTTCAAATGGACAAGCTGGCAACTTACAGGCGACACATTTTGATCGTTGAAGCCATTTGTGGTTCTCAAGTCCTTGATGTAGGCATAGTGTATCAGCAAAGAGCTCATAAAGATGGGGACCTGCTTGAGCCTCCTTGCAGGGTGCTGCTGCTCATGTCGATGCCTCATCCTCATCATTCAAAACGTTCTCATGCTGACTGGAGCTAGCCGTGTGACTACGCCACTGCTTAAGTTATCCTCCTCCAAGGTCGAGCCGCTGTCCGCCGTGCTGCAGTCGTCCACGTTGGCGGTGCCATTCATTACTCGCCCGCTGGTCTGAGATTCACAAAACTGTTTAAATTCAGTGTCTGCGGAAAGGTCACTCTGAAATAGAAGAAGGTGAGCGAATGTTTTAGACTGGCGACTGTCATTTGGACTTACCTGTCATTCAGTTCGATGCTACAAGAGGTACGAGTATAGAAATTCTCTTGCTCAGTTGTCTGCTCATCATTGTCGGATATATCGCCAGCAAGCTGAATCATTGAAGCACCAGTGGGCAGCACGAGTTCATTAAGCGCTCAACGGATCAAACACATGCAAGTGTCATGCAGCAGTTCGTCTTGGAAATTATAGGTAATGCGCAAGGAGGTGCTACCCACGCGGGCGCCGTAGACGCAGCACTTGTAGTCAAATCCGTTGTTCTCCAGCTGACTGGAGGGGACAGGACAGAGCAAGGGCATGTAGATGGCAAAGGGCGTGCTCTTTTCTTTGTTAAACAAAATTTAGGCGGGAATTTGTACATGGGCGTGGTACAGATGTGGTTATTTCTCATTCTGCCTCGCACATATAAAGCACATTTAGGCATTTGAACAAATCATGGAAATAGGTTTTTACGGCATCCTCAGTACTCAGGTATTGAACATCAGTGCGCAGCAAACACTTCTGAACAATACCTTTGTAAAAAACACCCATATACTCCAACCTATCATTATTTACATAATGAAGGTTGACTTTTTGGACAGACTCATCCGTGAACAATTTCTTTAATAACTTTTCGATATTAAAGAATTGTTCACAAATAAGCTCATGGTAACACTCATTGCTTATTTTCAAGGAACCCGCCTTGGCTAAAGCGAGTTTTGTTCCATAATTAGGAGTGATATCTTGTGAATATACTCCTTCGAGATACTTGTCTCGCGAACGTCTGTCAGTAAGGTACCACAGGTTTTTTATATGAGTGAAACATATAAGATGAGTCATGTCTTGGGCCAACAACATTGCAGTTTTCCTGACTGAGGCAATGTTGCTGCTTAGACCATCACTAATGATGGCAAAGAAATCGCTAACACGATTCTGAGTCTCTATTTCTCTAATGCATTGGATAAGGATACCCGCTAAATTAGTAGAGTTCGTGAAGCTGTCCCCAATATGCATATATGCATAAATGGGGACAAGCGGCTCATCTTCTTTGGTCGACATAACGACAACCAGAAGTACAGCCACTCTTCCGCACATCCCCTTGCAAGGGAATCTAAACTCGTCTAACATCAAAAAGAACCAGCCCTTCGGAATTTTTTGAATATTCTTCCGCCCATCTACATGCCCTGCTTCCCTGTTCTCCGAATACAGCTCTGGTTTAGAGAGAGAAATTATTAAAAAAAAATTTTTAATTTTATAGTTATTGTTGAATTAGCGACTTGTCGCTAGCTGTAATGTTGTTAATCGCGATTTAACGCCCTAATATATTTTATAAAACGACGAGGGTTTAATTTATAATATAGAGATTTATTACTGCCTTCTGCAGGTTTATGTGTGTTCAGTTTTTTAACAATGTTTCCGAGTATAATGTAAATGTACAGTATATATGCGGCACGGCTTTCTATTGCCAAAATAGCAAAAAAAAATTAACAGGAGCCGTCACGTTATCATGCGTCGAGTTATAAATAAATACCATGCGTCGAGTTATAAATAATGCTCCATATCTGAAGCGACTAAAAATCAAGAAGAAGCCTCCACGTAACCCGGCTGGGAAGATGCAACGCCTTGATTTCGCTCGCGCACATGTGACTTGGACTTCGGAATGGCAACGTGTTGTGTTCTCGGACGAAAAAAAGTTTAATTTGGAAGGGCCCGATGGCTACAGCTACTATTTTCATGATCTGCGAAAGGAACCACACCATCTTGATAAATTACACAGCAGTGCTGGAGGTATTATGGTGTGGGGGGCCATTTCCTATTATGGCACCTGTGAGCTTAAATTTGTGCCAACCACCTTGAATGCGTTGCGTTATA
>NW_022872741.1:0-11962 GCF_011750605.1 Drosophila busckii | reverse complement strand
AGCTGGACACTTTTGTAAAAAATAGTGCTATTGCGAGGTACACCGGCTCTTCGCAGCACCCCTTCCATCAAAATGTTGAATATGCCGCACGATAGAGGGTCGCCATTAAACTAAGTAAATAATTATAATTAATATATTATACATTCTGTCAAAATGAATTTATTTTTTAAAAAATCTATGGTTTGTGAAAAATTTTTTCTGGGCTAATTTGGCACAATCGTTCTCGATACTTATGTTAAGTTTGAGCTCGATCTGTCACTTGGTTTTTTTTACAGTGCTCACTTTTATTGGTCCATCTCAAGTGTGTTTGGAATCCAATCGAACCAAGAATTTTTCTAAAATTGTCTGTAGCCACAACCACAGAGAACGGTTCCAATTTTTTAAAAGCCTTCATAGAATTTGGAATTGCAAACCTGAGCGTACTTTCTGAGGAAAATGATTTGAATGAAGCTTGTGAGGACTCAACTCTGTAGTCAACGTTGCCACATCATATACGCTGTACAACACACAATCTGCATTTGGTTGCTACAACTGACTTTAATAACAAAATTAAAGCAAATCGCTCTACTCACGACAAGCACAAAAAGGTGAGAGTTACAGTTTTATACTTTTATATTTTATATTTACTTTTCTGCTCCCATTTAGATTCTAGAAAAGTGTTCAAGTATAAAGCGCAATGTAAACCGGCCGAAGTCATTCGAGATAGTTACAAAAAATTTGGGGTGGAAGCTGAAGTTTCCCGTGGTGACACGGTGGAACTCGCTGTATGATTCAATAGAAAATTTACTTTTGCACAAAGCAAAAATAAATAAATTAGTCGAGAAGCTCAAGATTGACACATTCCTGGAGAGCGAACTAGAATATCTTAAGGACTATATTGTTCTTCTTAAGCCGTTATCAGAAGCTATTGATTTTCTGCAAAAAGAAAATAATAGGTTTTTTGGCTTTTTGCTACCAACATTGGCAATAATAAAAACCAAATATTGCAAGCTGCAATTGAGCTGTAGCGATGCGCTACAAGCCTATACAATTCGCTACTAGCCTAAAACATGACTAGGCAATTTTGTGATTTTTTTTCAGATTTTTAAAGATTTATGTACTGCTTTATATATGGTTTTTTCGATTGGCCTGGGAGGGGGAGGATCACCTACATACCAAATTTGTTTGCTCTAGCTCTTATAGTTGCTGAGAAAAAAATGCATCAGTAGTACCTTAACTCTTGGGGCCTAAGACTCGCTTAAACTATGCCAATATATACAGATTCTGAGAAGTAGAGTGGTTCAGAACTAGGGATGTTGATAATATATCAAAATATCAATATATCGATATTATTTTCCTAAAAATGATATATTTATATCGGTATATTTTTTTGCCCAAATATCGTCGATACGATTTTTTTTTTTGATATTTTTACAAATTCATGCTTTGGTCACTCTTCGATCTACTTTTGAGAAAGCGGGAGGATTGTGAGCTGAAGCTGTACCTTAGCTTGCTGCAAGCATCATGGGAAAGTAATCCCATAATATTTTGGAGCTCGCATAAGGCGCATATGCCGGGACTATCGAAACTGGCGCTCAAGCGGCTTGCATCCGCCATAAAATGCGTTGCTTGCGACACTCGCAGCCGAATGACGCACTTACGCGAAGCAACGTGTATTTTTAAAATCTGTTAAAACCAAATATTGGCATTAAAATATTGAATGAAATGACTAATTATATTGTTTCTTTTTTTGTTGTGGGGAACATGGGCGAACAACTCAACTGCCGAAAATTTTTCAGAATCCTTTGTGCTTGAGACACCAAAGTTATATAATTTAGGCTTCATCACATATAATTTTCATGCCTTATTACATATACAGTGGATAACATTAATATTCGGTTTTTTATTTTTTCAACTTCAAACGCGAATAAAATGTATAAGACTAAGAAAAAGAACAATTTAAAAAATGGTATATTAAAGCTTATAATATTACCTTTTCATAGATATATATGTTTTAAGACTTTATTTAAAATTTACGGAAGAAACAAACATAAACAATAAAAAAGCTTAAAATTTGCCTTACTTTAATATTCGGTATTTTTGGAAAGTCGTATTAGAAAACCATCTGGCAACTCCAAATAGCCGAAATTCCACAAAAAATGGGTTTCCCCGAAAAGCTAACAGCTGACTGCAATTCGTATGCAGCAAAAGAAATCGAAAACAGTGAGTTTTAGCACCGAATTCTAAAATGGGCCGAAAAAGCAAGAACTCGTCCTTGGAGCAGCGAAAACTTGTCCTCAAATTGCATTTGGAGGGCAAGACTTACAAGGAAACTGCTGAACTCCTTAATATGAAGCCGAATACAGTCGGAGACATTGTGCGACGCTTCAAAAATGAGGGCAGAGTGGCTTCAATCAAGCAGAAGGGTCAACCTAAAAAACTGACTGATCGCGAGGAAGCAGAAATAGTGCGGAAAATAAAAAAAAATCCCCGACTAAGTGCTCCAGAATTGAAGGCTGAACTTTTTGCCGACCACGGTAAGACGGTTTCAGAGCAAACTATTCGGCGTACAGTTAAGAAACAAGGGTACAACGGCCGAGTCGCTCGAAAGAAACCTTTGCTTTCTGAACGAAATCGGAAATTGCGGAAAAAATTTGCCCAGGAGCACTTTAAGAAGGACCAAAGCTGGTGGGATGATGTCGTTTTCCTCGACGAAAGTAAATTCAACATTTTCGGGAGTGACGGCAAGACCATGGTTTGGAGGAAACCCAATACTGAGCTGGAAAAGAAACATCTCAAACCAACAGTTAAACACGGCGGGGGAAGTGTTATGATTTGGGGCTGCATTTCCACAAAAGGAGTGGGAAATCTGGTGTTCATCGATGGCATAATGAACCAGGATAAGTACCTAACCATTTTAAAGGACAATTTGAAGCAGTCGGCGGTGAAAATGGGCATTGAAAGAACATTTAAGCTATACCAGGACAATGACCCTAAGCACAAGGCCTATAAAGTGAAGTCCTGGCTGCTTTACAACTGCCCAAAAGTGCTGGAAACGCCGCCCCAATCGCCTGATCTCAACCCTATCGAAAATTTGTGGAGTGAGTTGGACCGCCGTGTCCACCAAACGCCAATATCTTCTATATCCGACTTGAAAGAAAGGCTTCAGGAAGAGTGGGCTAAAATTGGCCCCGAGTATACAAAAAAAATTATAGAAAATATGCCAAACCGCTTAAGCGATACTATTACAAATAATGGGTATCACACAAAATACTAGATTAAGTTTATTTTATAAATAGTATAGTTTTGTTTTAGTGATGTAAGAAAAACCGAATATTAAAGTAACCCTAATTTTGAGTTTTAGTTTTGTTTATCTAGTTTTCTCTTTTTATGTTAAATAAAACCATTATATATGCACAAAATTAAAAAGATAACAAAAAAAGCTTTATATTTGCATTTTTGAATGTATTGTTTTTTATGGTTTTAAACATTTTATTCGCGTTTGAAGTTGAAAAAATAAAAAACCGAATATTAATGTTATCCACTGTACATACATGAAGATTGCCAAGCTTTTTGGTAGTTTAGAAGATAAAAGCGCATTTAAATTAGAAAATTATTTGTTTAAAATTAAGCGCAAAGATAAAAAGGCGGATAGTGTGGCCATACAAATTTATAAAAGGCACGTAGAGACTACCTACCATTTAAAAAAAGAAAAAGAAGACGAATTTCTAATCAGTTTTTGAAAAACTGAAAAGTAAAATTTTAAATGTTAAAGTCAAAGGTATTTATTTTTCTTTGCAAGACCCCGACAATTTTTGTTTAGTTGAAAATAAAATCTTTAAAACCATTGAAATAGAAAATAATAATAATTTGGCAAGTTTTTTTGGAATAGAAGTTAAAAATCTCACCCCATATTTTTTACTGCCAATACAATCAAGTAATTTTAGTATATGTTGGGCGGCTGACATTCATTTCTATAAATGATATAAATAAAAAAGTTCTTTGTTTACGCGACTCTTCAGAGCATGGATACTTCTTCGCACCATTTGTGCACAATGTCGCATAGCAATTATTATCAGTCTGAAAATTTTGAATACACACCAGCGCAAAATTTAACAACAAGTATAATACATTATTAAATCTAATATTCTATTAAGTTTATAAAAATATTATTTTCAGTGCAATGCACTCCAAGTCTGGAAAAAATCTATAATTTGCTTGTGGATATGCAAAAGGAAAATGCATCGTTGAGGGCTGATGTCTCAGAGCTCAACGTTAAAATCACAAAGTTAACGGAGGAAGTCATCGCATGCAAATTGGAAAATAGAAAGCTGCACAGCGCCTCAGAAAAAAAATTAACATAGATGACTTGCGTTTAATAAAAAACTTGCCATTCACCGCAGTTAGCAACATTAAACATTTTGATGAGGAGGTGCAGAAAGACACCGATGGAATCAATTGATTTGTACAGGACCACGTTAAAAATTGAATTTGTAATTTATAAACATTTTCAGAAGCACTTTATAGAAAAAAAGGGAGGAGAAGGGCCCACCCCATTTATTAGGGCAGCAGTACGCAAGGTGTTTTCAGACGAACGGACATCGGCGTATAGTTGGAAGGGGACAGCATGAAACGCTGAAAAGTGTTTTCTAATTACCTTTATAAAAAGTAATTATTTAATTAATATTTATGACAAAATTAATTTAATATTTTTTATCTCTTAGATGTTTGTCATATTAAATATAAGTGGATATGAATGCGGTGCTTCAAAAGTTCTATGTGCACGCGAAGGACATGGTGACGAAGCGAAAACGCGTGGAATAATTTTTACACATGTTTTTTTTAACTGCCACTTGCAATCTGTATGGACTATATAGCTTTAATTTAATTTACATATGTACATTTTAGTCATGAATGTAAAAACTCTGTAAATACGTAAATAGCCATATAACTTACTTATTATCTTTAATTAGATAGATTCCAAGAAATTATAAAAAAAATATGTACAAATGAAAACATTCTTTAGAGCATGCATATTTCCATTACAAGACATTTGTTTAAATGTCGGAGACTGAGTTTCTTAGCGTTCTCCAAGATTGGCTCGTTGATTCTTTCAATTGCGGCCATATTTAACTTATTATTATTAGTAAAGCGAAAGAAATTTTCCGACGTCTGTTCGACCGACGCACAACAGGAAAGGGCCCGGCTTACACCGTTGTCACGGGTCGCTAAAGCAACTTCACGTGCTTAGCTGTCATTTCTGACATTCCGGTACCCTTCATCCTTTTCCATCACTGACGACGCTACGGAACTAAGTTCGATTCCAGCTCCTAAGAACTGGAATCTCACTTTACCAGGGCCTATACATTGAATCCCATATTAACGGTCGAATATTACCCGCGCACTTCAAATACTATATTACATTCTCCGACACGGCCATTCTGATAAATTACACGTCCTCGTGTACTAATCGATAAGTGTCTTTCTTCATTACTTACCTAGTTTCCCTCCCCAATCAAACTCTTAATCTAGTTTCTTTTCTTTACTTCTGAATTTCTTAATACTAACAATTTTTGTATATCTATTAGTTTAAGTCCTGGTCTGCCTGCATATCACTCGACCTCGTGTGTTGGATCTAATACAGGATGGGCATCATGTTTTCAGAAGACAAAAAATATGGCGATAACATTATTAATCAAGTTAGAAGCATTCTTCAAGAATTTGATATTGCCCATAAGTTAAACTCTTCAGTATTTGTAACTGACAATGGAGCCAATGTGGTATCTGCATTTAAACATTTTAAAAGACTTTCTTGTGCTTGTCATAACTTAAATCTAGTTATGGATGATGTTTTAGAAAAAAATGCAATATTTGAAGTTAAAGCACTAATAGATTGCGTTAAAAAGCTTGTAAAGTACTTTAAGCATTCAAATCTCAACTGTAAGCTTACAAAAACACTTAAACAAGAAGTAAAGACCAGGTGGAACTCAGTATTCATTATGCTAAATAGTATACATGACGTAGAAGATGAAGTAAAACGCCTCTTAATCGAAAAAAATGAAGTTCATCGTATTGCATATTTAGATTTTTCTTTGTTAAAATCTCTTTTAACATTTCTAAAACCTTTTAAAGACTGCTCGGAGAAATTGAGTTCTGAAAAAGAGCCTACCATACATATATATCCATTATGGTATGAAAAATTAGTTCAAGTATGCTCAACTAACCAAGTTGATTCTGCATTAATCCAAGAATTAAAAAATCAAACCTTAAGAAGTTTGGAATCACGCTTTATGCCCACCACTGCACATTTGGTAGGTCTTTTTCTCAATCCACCATTCAAAGAGATGTGCATTTTATCTGAAGAAAAAAAAAATAATATTTTAGCTACAGTTAAAGCAATGCTTACTGAAATTAATATTGAGCAATCTCCGAAAACATTGGACAATATATTGGTTCCTGTCGAGAATGTGTATGAATTTTCCCAATTTATGGACGCAAATTTTGCCAAAAAAAAGAAAATAGAAAAAACTGCTATTGACATTGAAATTGAAAAATATTTAAATTCTGAAAAAGATGTTTTACAATTTTGGAAAAATGCAAATGGCTTAAAGATTTTACAAAGATTGGCGCGAAATGTTCTAAGCATTCCTGCTAGCTCAGCAACAAGCGAGCGTCTTTTTTCCACATCAGGCAGAATTTTGAACGAAAGACGAAACTAGATTAAGCAGCCAGAATCTTGATATGTTAATTTTTTTGCACAAAAACATGTGAAAAATAAAAAGAATGTTGTAAATAAACAAAAAAAAAGTTTTTGTATCGTAAATTTTGCATATCTTTTGGGGTACGGCCCGAGGTATGAGTTGCCTTCACGGGGAACGTTGCAAAATGTTTGCGTGAGAAATGCGTACAATGAAATGAAGGCGAAGTTATGTACAATTTTACAAAATGTGAAACATTGTGCTATTACCACCGATTGCTGGACATCGAGGGCTAATGAGTCGTACATAACCGTAACGTGGCATTTCATCACGTCACAATTTGAAATTCAAAATGCAGATCTTTCAACTGAAAAACTAATTGAGGAAAAAAACCACTCTGCTGAAAACATAGCAAAATCATTACATGTCATTCTAGAAGATTGAAAAGTGCTAGAAAAAGTGACAGCCATTTTGACAGACAACGCCAGAAATATGCTCAAAGCATGTGAAATCTTAAAAATTAGAAACATTCCATGCTTCGCTCATTCCATTAATTTGACAGTGCAGGATGCTTTGGCCACCCAAAATATTAAAACTATTTTGGAAACGGAAAGCGAGCGAATGTTTAGCAAGGCAGGCCTCGTAGTTAGTGAGAAGCGCAGTTGCCTGAAAAAAATGTTAATATATTTTTATTTTTAAACAAAAACGAATGGATCTCTTCTATTTAGTTCATTTTGATTTAAAGAAATCAAAAAATAATTTTTTTTTGTTTATTTAGTTAATCTTATTTTAAGTGAATTATGATATTTAATTTTTGATTTGATTTTTTGAGTTAAACTCAATTTAGATTTTAAGTAAAACATGAAATTTAATTTTTGATTTGATTTTTTGAATCTTGATAAACAGCTAAAACTTAAAAGTTATTCAATATTTTATTATTTGCCGGGTCGGAAAAGGGCGTGGCTGAATTTTGAAATATGCGCCTGCTGAAAAAAATATTTTAAATTTGGTTGCCAATTGTCAATTTGGCGCCCTAAAAAGCTTCGATACATCGATATTTTCCCTCAAAAACATGGATGTAGGGAAACATCGATGTTTTCCCAGCACTAGCTTGAAGCACAATAGTCAGCTGGCCATATCTAGACTAGAGAAATATTTTCCTTCGCGTAGCCTAGCAATTTAGTCAGAAATCAGTGGCAACGGATATTTGTCTGATATTGTATTCGCATTTAATTCTCTATAATCTATGCATAACCTGTCACTACCATCTTTTTTTTAATAGTAGTATGGGACTGGCAAACGGAGAGCAACTTGGGCGAATTACTTTATTTTCAAGCATCTGGCGTATTTTGGTTCTTACAACTTTCTTTTCGTCTTCACTAAGCCTATAAGGGCGCCGCTGAACTCTTTTATTCTCGTCTAATAAACGGATCTTTAAAGAACCAGTGGTGACTCGCCTTGTTGGGATTCCATCTATGAAACTATCTGAGTATTCACTTAATATATTTTTCAGCTTTTGCTTATCATTGTCCTGAAGCTCTACGTTATCATCAATAGATTTTATCATATTGTACTTTACAGGCTCGTTATGTACCACATTCACAGCTTTGATTTTAAAAATATTAAAGTTATTAGAATCTATGGTAATACCGAAACCAAGTTGTAATATTTCACTGCCAATCAATATTTCATGCTTAAGATAGCCATCCATTATCACATGGAATAGATTCTCTAAATTAAACTGGGAAATTTCAACTCTAGCCAAAATGTGTAAATTACTTTCTACAACATTTGTTCCTATTCCTCTCAAGACTACCACATTGTTAAATCTCTTGCCAGCCTTAGGCTTTCCTTAATTAATGAGCATTCTGCACCGGAGTCAAAGAAAAATGGAACATAATTCAACGAGGCTTCAAAACTGCACACACGTCTAATCGCTTTTCGTTGTTGCCATTCGGTATAGTTGCACCCTTGTTTCAATTAGACGCAATGTGACCAGCGATGCCACACTTGAAGCACCTCACACCTTGTCGTCCCGTCATCGGTTTGCCATATGAACGACTTGGTCCTGCTTCATTAGTTTCGGCTTTCGTCTTACGGCACTCGAACATTTTGTGCGCGAGCTTCCCACAACAATGGCACTTGATTTCGCTCTGTATTTCGGTCTGATCCAAAATATTCGGCTACCACCATCACTATTTTTGTTAAACGCGAACGCCTTTAGCTCCGCTTGCAGCTGGGCCCTCGTCTGCACATTTGAAGCAAACACAGTGCGTTGCAAACGACCGTCAATGTTAGCCATATGCGCGAGCACAGTCGACACGGCAATCTCCTCTGGATTCATATGACGCCATTTTGTCATTAATGACGTCACCAGTCGGCTTGCGTACAACGCATGGCACTCGTTGTGTGCTGGACGGCTGTTCAGTAGGTTCAGCATCATGGCCGCCGACGTCTCTTGAACCTCGAAACGTTGTGTGAACAATTCTTCACGTTGCTTAGCTGTCATTTACTGACATTCGGTAACCATTCATCCTTTTCCATCACTGACGACGCTACGGAACTACGTTCGATTCCAGCTCCTAAGAACTGGAACCTCACTCTATGAGGGCCAATAAATTGAAACCCATATTAACGGTCGAATATTACCCGCGCACTTAAAATACTACTTATATTACATTCTCCGACATATATATGTTCATGTGCCTAATTGCGATGCAATTAGCAAATATGCGAAGGTTATTAAACTAGAGTTATATTCGTCAGACACTTAAAGTACGCGTACTGAAGAATAAATAAAATTAGCACAATAATTTATGGATATAACATTAGATTATTACATTTACTGTGCACTTTACTGTATTGTGTTTACCTCATATATATTCTTTCACTGCTTTGCCAATAATTATTTATGCTTAGGACAGTGCTTAGCTCAATAATTGCTATATAGTATTATATTGTGTTTTCTTTTATTGCGAAATTTTGTATATATTTGCTTTGTTAAGCTGCGAGCTGATGATACCTGAATTACTCGAAGTAGCTTTGAGTTCTGCCAACTCAGTTAACAGTTTCGATATATCGAGATGTTGTCCAGTTGCAGTTTTGTATTTAAATATAAGCTTAAAGATTAATAATGCGAGTTTTGTTTCTACAAGTTAGCTGCTTGGGTGTACTCAATACACAAAATCATTATATACAAACATTTTCAAGCGAACACATCTAATTGTTAGTAAAATGTATTTAATATTTTCTAAACGCTTTTTTATCAAATACGAAAATGTCGAGACAAATTTTAAATACAGAAAATGTGAATATAAACGTAAATTATAGCCTTTTTTATGCAAAACAAGTGGACAAATTAAAGTTTGGCGCCACCAACTTTTAAATACACTTTGACTAGGACATCGCAGCAAACACATGCCTGCACTCACAAACACATACACACAAAACAGCTAACGCCTCACAGTTCGTTTTCGGTGTAGCGTCAGCAGCGTCGTTTGTATGGCGCGTCAGCACGTGCACCCCGCTGTCTATATTTGAAAATTGAAATGTAAATATCTCCTAAGTTATTTAAAAAATTTTCACAATCGGTCAAAAAACATGACTAGGCCATTTTGTGATTTATTTATATTATAGTGTTTTCGATTTTGCGGGGAGGGGGGAGGAATAAAAAAATAAAATCGAGTATATAGGAGCACCCTACATACATGCTCTAGCCTTATAGGTTGGCTGAGAAAACACGCCACTTTATACCAGCGGGAATAAACGGACGTCGAGTGATTCATGCAATATATATACTTTATGGGGTCTGCCACGCCTCCTTCTCCCCCTTACATACATTTGAGCAAATTCATAATACCCTTTTTCCATTTTTTAAAAAAATGTTAAAGTGTATTAAAAGCGCTGGACTGAAACTCGTCGATCTTTCGACTTGAACACATCGTAGAGGAAATTAAAAGTAACCTGGGCGATGTGAGCTTCAAGTCCAAGACCAAGAAGCAGACCCACGCCAATAAATTGCGTCAGGTCGAAGTGTTGTGACAACAGCATCCAAAAAATTGTTGGTTGCTGTTCCATACATGCGAATCCATTGCGCATTCGTTAATCGTGATCGTAAGCGTAATCTTAATGTTACGTCGAATTCCAGACCAGATGCAGTCGCAGTCCCAGATCCAAGGCCAAGCCCGAGCCCAAGCTCAGGCACAAGCTGCCGAACTGCAAAAAGTATAAATCCAAGGCCAATCCCAAATTCTGCAAAAAGAAGCCGAAGAAGTGGGTAGGTCAATGAAAGTCAAAATTATTAAACCTAAATTGTAAAGTGAAATAAATATAAAGGCCTTTTATATGTAATATATTTAATAATGTAAATTTTTGTAATTATATAAACGTTTTTGGAAATACTTTTATTTTGCACTACGATGTGCCCGAGTCGAGAGACCGATATAAAAATAGGAGACTAAGCTAAAGTACCTAAGAAAAATTCCCCTAAAAGCCTATTGGGGGATTAAATTATAAAAAAAAAAAAGTGCCATTTTTCCTTGGCTGCTTAGATGTGTATTATATTTTTTATAGATCATACCCGTTGATTTTCTGTCGTGGAGAAGATGGCTATAACTACAATATAAATATGGTTTTATGGCAGGGACGACCACGAAAGAACCCTATGGGTGAAGTTATGAAAATTAACGTTTCTCGCTCTAACATTATCTAAACTGCCGATAATTTTGCTTGCATTTTCATGATTTTTTCATCACCTATTGATCAAACGCACTAAATTTCAAAGAACATGCTACTCTATATTTGTGTCAGTTTGCGCTAGTAAAGAACCGTTTCCGAAGTACCGTTACTTTGCATATTCTGTTTTATTATTTCTTTCGCTAATCTCTGCAATTTTTTGGCTCAACTGAATGCGTTCAGCAGAAAGCTTTTAGTTTGCGGTATAACTTGCCAATGTGCCAACCCATTTTAGATGCAAATTTTTAATTTAATATATTGTAGCACAAATTAGCAGTTTGGTGGGCCCACAAGATCTTTGGGGGTCCAAGCTACGCTACTGTTGGCCGAGCGGAGGCAATCTTTTTGGTCAGGTTGGCGGTAGGCGATTGAGCGGGTTAGGATTTCCTCCAACGTTAGGCACAGTTGTTAAATAAACCACCAACACAATTTAAATTTTTAGTTAAATTCACATTTATTTTTAAGATCATTCAGAATTTAGTAGATTTAAGTGGTGCCTACTAAATCTAATACGCGTCTGTTCGGCACGATGCCCGGAAGGAAAGGGAGTT
>NW_022872740.1:0-26372 GCF_011750605.1 Drosophila busckii | reverse complement strand
GCTTAGCGATGAGTTCTACAATGAACGCTCTGTGCTATATCGTCTGCTTTATGTTTGGCCCACATTCTTCATCTTTCGCGCTCGCATTTATACGGGATTAACGCTGAGTGAGTGCGTCTGCACCATGGCTGGCTTTGGTGCCTATCCGGAGCAGTCGGATCCCAACAATGGCGAGGGTCCGCGCAAGCGTTATCAGCATCTAAAACGTGATGCCGATAAGCATAGCTATAACTTTACCACAATTGTTAATACACGCGTATTGGAGGTGGAATTTTGTGGCACATTCCGCGAGGGCATGAAGCATTGGAATGTTTGTGTGCAATACTGGCTGGCAGTGAATGTCTACAAGCTTTTTCCTATAAAGAAATATAGGTAAGTGCTTGAAGCTGCAACAAACAAATTAATTAATTGACTTGATCGTTGCAGAACATTGGCCACGTTTCTCTGCTCCGCTTACTGGCATGGCTTTCGACCTGGTCATTATTTCTGCATTATGGGTGCACCTTTGTATGTGCCACTGGAGGATATGTGGCATAAGTTGGTGCGCAAGGATGCAACGGGCTTGCAGCGTAGCATTATCGATGTTATTTTTTGGATATGCAAGTGGTCTGCCTTCAGTTATCTGGGCACTGCCTTCTTACTGTCCAACTTCACTGACATTTGGCGCTTCTATGGCTCCGTCTACCATCTAGGCTATATAAGCTGGGCGGTTATGGTTGCTCTGGGCATGTTCCTGACCAAACAACGAAAGGCAGCTGAGCGCCGCAAGCAGCGCGCAGGCGACGCTGCTGCTGGCGTTGATCTTAAAGCCAAGACGCAGTAATCAATGGTCTAGCCAAAGTCGATTTTAAAACTCTTATTATATATATACTGATATTGATATTGTAGTGAACAAAAAGTTAATATACAGCTATTCCATTTACAATTTAGCTGCTAGTAAGCATTTATTGTTTTTTAGAAACTTAATTTTTAACAGTTTTGTAATTTGTGCAGCAAAAAATTCGAGAAAATTTGACAACTGTTTGTAAATTTGTAAAATATTTTTGTGATGCATAGCGGAAGCCAAAAGAGCGGATCTTCATAAGCTATAGGATTATGTATATATAGATAATTATATTCGATACCAGCTCGAATTTGTTCTAAATTCAATGCGTTTCGATTTCAGTTTTCAATTCAATGTGTTTGTCAATTCTTCAAAACTGGAGCATGGCAAGAGAATTCCTGTTGCAGTTTGCTGGCTGGCTTGAGGAGTAGGAATAAGTTCTGGGCTGGGTCTGAGGCATGAGAGAAAGCAAATATCAGGCCGTTGTGGGTTCATCGTTGACCAGCGATAGACGTCGCTTGATATCATGTGATGTGTTGTAGGCGCCGCAATGCACACACTTGAGTCCAATGAAATGGAATTTCGTTTTGGAAGTCTGCGAGCAATTGACAAATGAGAGTAAAAATGTATTGAATTCATTTGAATGTTAGTTACCTCATGACAATCGTTGCAAAAGATGTGCACACGATGATTCTCATACTTGAGCGGAATGGGTATGCGCATTGCCTGCTCATCCAGATACTCCCACAGTGCTGTCATGTCAATCATCGATGTCTGGCAGGTGGGACAGGTGTAGTGGCCCGAGGCGAGCAACTGGTCGAAGCACATCTTATGCAGCAAGTGACCACAGTCCGGTAATGTGGCATGGAATGCGCGATGTGTGTATATCCCCCAGACAAACTGGACAATGCGAGCGCGATATATTCTCCACACACTGCCAAACGTACAAAATACAAATTATATCATTAAACAAAAAGTACTAACTGTTATTCCCCTATATTATCTAAGTATTCAAATACAGCGCATTAATTAATTTTGCATCAACAAGTAGCTCAGTTTAATAAACTTGTTTGAGTTTAATGCAGCAAAGATTTTAATATTCAAGGCCATTAGCATTTAATTTGGTAATACTTAAGATCTTAAAAATATGTTTTAAGTTCAGCTCATGTTAAACGTTTGCAAATAAAATTCAATAATATTAATCTAAATGTTAAAAATTCTACGAACTGCGTATCGAGTTTTAAGCATTTCTAAAAGTCAAACATTTAGTTTAGTGACTTTAAAAACTGTTTTAAAAATTATTGATTGAATGCACTTTTGACTATGAATGTTTAAAAAATGTTTTTAAATATAACTATTTACTGCTTTAAATATTAAAATAAATTCTAAAAATACATATGTCCTTCCATAATGTTTATAATATAATAATAAATAAAGTTAACTTTACCTTGTGTCCATCGATCTTTAGCTGAATGGGCAGACACATGTTGCAGACCTCGCAGTGAAAGAAATTATGTGCACCCCCAATGCGGCAGATTCCACAGCCATGACAATGATATTGCTGCTTATCCGAATCATCAAATAGGTTGCATATGAGGCAAGTGTACTAAACGAATAAATTGCATTTAATGGCTTCGATAAAGTTATAAACTATTTAGCTTACTTTGCCAAAACGCACTCCACACTTTTCACACTGCTCCTGGACCTTTTGTCTGGTATTGCACTCGGAGCAGATGAGCTCTGTGAGAGTTTTACGATCGAAGTGATGCGTTTCGTTCTCATCATGGCAGAAGCGGCACTTGTAGAATTTATTACAGCAAGGCGTCTGGTACAAAAAAGATAAGAAAATAATTTAAAATTGTCTCTCAAGCCTCTCGCGTTCTCCATTTCTCTCTGTCCCTCAGTCACGTAGTCTGCGACCTCCTCTCTATAGACGTAACAAATTCATTTAGCATGAACTTAACATTACCATAAACATTGCAGACACAATACAAATAAATAAATCTTAATGAACAAACACCAGCTTCCAATTTTGCCCCAGAAACGCGTTTGAGTCGTAAAAATATTTTCAACGTCAGTTTGTTAGACATACGCTAATTGTTTAACTAAATAGATTGAAATTTGTTGAAGTTTTATTGAAATACAACAAAATTAACCCTAGGCAAACCCGGACTTTAACAAATATAAATTTATGTTATTTTAAACAAATTGTTTACTAAGTAATTTGTATTAAATAATTAAAATAAAAAAACAGGGAAATTTTCTGCATCTTAATAGAAACATATAAATGAGCTCAAGCCTATTATTTATAAGTGTGTTGGCATTAACATAATTTAAGTATTAGTTTTGTGGGATTCACCTATATAATTTATTTTGCATAATATATGATTTAATAGAATTTCTAATTCCGACTTTCGTAGATCCGGTTTCATTAAACTTTATAGATTCTTAAAAACATTGTTTGCGTTTTAGTTAATTATAATGCTGGTATGTAGTTAAAGTAAGCTTATATTTATGATCAATATTTAGCAACAAAAGTTGTCGTACATACTTTATTAACTAAATATTGCTACAGTTTGTGTTCTAAAAAAAAAACACGTTTTGCAATTGGCAGCAGCAGCTGATTAAATACCTAATAATAATAATAGTAACCTTAACAACAAAACTGCGTGACAATATGCTAAATTTTTTAAATAATGCTTATTTTAGCATTTGTTTAAATAGCATTCTTAACACATAATTGCATTATTAGTTAGACAATTTAAATATATGCGTTTTCATTTGAATGCCTGAAGTGTTAACCAGGCAAGATGCTTGCAATTTAGACGGAATCAATGGAGGTGTTAATTCAAAGTAAAAAACAATTTGAAATATGCAATACTCTTTAAAAAATAATAAATAGGCATATTCCTGAATGATGCTACACTAATAATAAGTTAGTGTATTCAAAGTACAATCAATGTTTATAATCTTTTGATACAATTCACACACTTATACTAATTCTACCAATTGAACTCAAATTATGCAGCGCATGGCCCATAAAAGAAATATAGCCGCCTTCTAGTCTATACACATATGTATATACTTTTGTTTATTTTGAAACGCATAAATAAGGTAAAAGTTCAAAACCAAAACAAAGACTTTGGCAAAAGCTGCAGAGCAATAAAAACCAGAAACAATTGCTACCTATGGGAAAAATTGGCAGACAGCCCTCTCTGATAATAAAAAAGACAATATATTTTCGCCGGTTGGAAATCAAAGCCGATAATTAAATAGCTGCCAAAAGCATTGAATCAATATTTACACATGCCATCAATTAAGATCAAACGAACTCGAAATCTTGTGTTTGCAATAAAAGAGACTTGTCAAATTTTGGCTGGGAAATTTATGGGATTTTTAGAGGCAATTTAGAGGGAATTAGATTTAAGAGATTTCAACTGATTTATTTTGAAGAAAGATACTTATTTATTAACTTACCACAAACATAGCACGTCGTTTATAGTGAGTGCAGCCAAAGCGCAAAGATTCCGGAGTTGTTGGTTGGGATGCATTGGCATTGCACTTTAAGGCCATTGCTAACTGTTTTAGATATAAACACAGCTTAATTATACATATTAACTTTAACTTTACAGCATATAATTAAAAGCCTATGGCTTTAACATAAAATGCCCGAAGAACACAAAAGTAATGTTTTCAATCGATTACAAATCAACTAAAGTTGCAGATGAATTTAAATTGAGTTGATTGAAGACGCCTTTGTATTGCTAAATGTTTATATGTATGTATACATTAGTACTGTTGTTGCAATTGTTGTCGTTGTCGCTGCCGTTGCCGCTGTCACTGTTAATTGCTACCATAGACGATGCCTTTTATCAATTGCCTCAATATTTAAATGATTTGCCGTTGTGACAGCCGCAGTTGCCGTTCATTGCTTATTGTGCCTATGTATGCGTGTGTGTGTGTCTGTATTTTATCTTTGCCTTTGCCTATTCATCAATAAGCTTAACTACTACAAGTCTTTGACTTAACTTCTTTGATTACAGCTTTCGTTTATCTCAACTTTGTAGTCGTGCCAGGCACAAACATATAAATATTTGCAAGCCCACAGTGGTCTAACACATGAATTACTAGACAATGATAAAAACATTTTTTTTATTTTAAAAATAGCAACAAATAAGCTTTGATTGTTTTCGATGCAAACTTGTTTTTTCATTCACAGTTTGTGAACACTTGTCACACTGTACAACTTGTCGTCGATCTGCAAGGTTTTTTTTTGTCGAGACTTTCGCTTGATACACAGTTACTTTGTTGTTGCTTTTTATTTTGACTGTTGAGCCACGACTAATTCGAAGCTGAGCTTTTGACTACACATAACATTAGACGCATACATACATAAATAAATATATATTTATATATACATATGTATATGCTATATAAGCTTGAACAGTTGAAACAACTTATACATAATCAATTTGGTAAAGTATACAAGCACATATCAATGTATATACCTATACATATATTGAATTTACATAAATTTATTTGTTTGTATGTTTTCACTATCTGGTCTTCGGTTAGAAAAACCCTGAGTCTTGTTTATTTAATATTTTATTTTTTCTCTGTGTTCAATTTATTTCTTCTTTATTTATAAGCACTGCAAGCCGACAGTAAATATTTAAACTGTGCACAGATAAAAAAAGAGAGTATGTAAATAATTACAACATAACTTTTTCGTTGATTAAATTTTTTCCAGCTTATTTACACACACACACACTCTCTTTCTCTTTGAGAGACGCACACACACGCACAATGTCAATGTAAGTAAATTGAACGCTTAATATTTCGCATAATCGGGGTTTAAATTTATTCTCATATTTTTCAATTCAATTTTTCAATTGGTCAGAAACGTGTTTTGTTAAATTTGTAAATATTAATTCACCCTTGTTATTGATATTTGGTACTCTTATCTTTTGTTTGTTTGATTTTTCAACAGAGTTTTTTGAGTTTTTTAATTATGATTCATTAACAATAAAAGTAAGACAAGCCCGCACATATGCATACAATACACATATATACAATAACAATAACCAGCACACACAACAGGCGTCAATTAAATTAAAAATTGAGTTTACCGTTTAAATCTTGCGCGCCCGCGTTGCGTACGTTCGGCGCTAGCTTCTGTTTTCAACTGACGAACACAATGCTCGGATACAGATACGTGATGAGAAAAAGATACATTTACTTGGCAAGAGTTGGAGGGCTTCAATTGTTATTGTTATTTAATTTATGGTCCTACTGGACTGCAATATGAAGATTATGAGACGAGCAACTTATCACAACCGAGCTAAATTTAGTTTTATTACACAAAGTAAAGTAGTAGTTTTACAAATCTGCGATTGAGACCGTTACTCTCAGCGTAGATCACTTTTTGCTTTGCGGCTATTGTTGTTATCTGTAACTTTTGTTTGTGCGAGAAAAATTAAGCTTTCGCGATTGAGCTTCTCAGAGTGTGTCTTGCGTACTGATGTAAAATATACATCGATACATCCATGATCAACGAATTTGATCGATATCTAATCGATGTGCATTTACTGAGGACGCGATTATTATACCTATTTGTGTATCGTTTTACAATTGTGGATGATACTTGTTAATTATATTTTCATACTAATCCTTACCGATAGTAGTATTATAAAAAAAACTATCGATATTATCTAAAGCGCTAGCGATTGATTGTCAGCTCTATTTAAAAATCTCATACTTGCTCTTGCTCTACGACAACCCTTATTAATTGTGTCAAAAAGTCAAAAAGTATAACACAAAAAATGCCTGAAGAAACAAAGAAAATAGATTTATCCGGCGATGGCGGTGTCCTGAAGGAGATCCTAAAGGAGGGCACTGGAGAGGAGACACCGAACAACGGTTGCAAGGTTTCTTTGCACTATACCGGCAGACTCGTCGATGGCACAGAATTCGATTCGAGCGTCGGCCGCAATGAACCCTTTGAATTTGAATTGGGCAAAGGTAAGACTGAAAAAAATATTTCTAGAACGTTCTAAAGGCAAAGTAATGATTTGAAATGTGCTTTTAAAGGACGCGTTATTAAGGCTTTTGATATGGGTGTCGCCACCATGAAGCTTGGTGAGCGTTGTTTCTTAACATGTGCTCCAAATTATGCTTACGGTGCTGCTGGCAGCCCGCCAAGTATACCCCCAGACTCGACACTAATTTTTGAGGTACGTTTTTCAAGACTGCGTTGCGCATAATTATATATAAATTGGTTTGTAGTTGGAAATGCTGGGCTGGAAAGGTGAGGATCTGAGCCCCAATCAAGATGGCTGCATTGAGCGCATTATACTGCAGCCAAGCGATAAAAAACGTACGCCAAGCGATGGTGCCTTTGTCAAAGGTATGTACTGAACATTCTTGTGGTTTTGTCTTTGGCTAAGCTTAAGCAAATTTACAGCACACATTTCCGGAACTTTCGATAGTAATGTGTTTGAGGAGCGCGATGTTGAATTTGATTATGGCGAGGGCAGCGCAGCCGGCATTGTTGAGGGCTTGGAATTGGCTATGGAAAAAATGAACATTGGAGAAACATCCAAGTATGTGTATGCAAAAACCTTCACTTTTTGCATATTTAATTTTTATTTATTCCAGAATAAAAATTCAATCAAAGTATGCATTTGGAGCCAAGGGTAACGAGGCTTTTAAGATACCACCAAACGCCAGTGTAGAGTACACGGTAAAGTTGATTGATTGCGGCAAGGGCTTGGAAGAATGGAAACTAAGTGATGACGAACGCGTCGCTGAGGCTAAAGTCTACAAGGAAAAGGGCACCAATTATTTTAAGAAAGAAAATTATTCGTTGGCCATAAAAATGTACAATAAATGCAAGGATCTATTGCCCAGCACTGCGGACAACGACAGTGATGAGATTAAGGCACTCAAGGTGGCCACACATAGCAACATCGCCTTATGCCATCAGAAGTCCAATGATCACTTTGAAGCCAAGCAAGAAGTGCGTTGTAAATTTTCAATACATTCACCATTTTTTATATTTATATTTTTTATACAAAACTTTAACTATTTAGTGCAATGCTGTACTTGAGCTGGATGCTAACAATGTTAAGGCACTGTATCGTCGTGGTCAATGCAATATGACCATTAATGAACTGGATGACGCCTTGGAAGATTTCCAAAAGGTAGGCTGACACTTGATTTGTGTTTGAATCGCTTTTACACTTTACTTTTGTGTGCAGGTCATTCAGCTGGAGCCTGGCAATAAGGCAGCTGCCAATCATGTTGTAATCTGCAAGCAAAAGATCAAGCAGAACAAGGATAAGGAGAAGAAGCTTTATGCGAATATGTTTACCAAATTGGCGGCGGGCAACAAAGATGTACAAGAATCCGTGTAACAAATCCCAAAAATATATATTAAAAATATCTCTTTAAACACTTAGACGGAGCCACCATGTGAAAATGACGTGCTGGAGCAGTGCGGTGAATGGTCAGAGGAAGATGCTAAACGCGAAGCAGATCTGACTTTGGAACGCGATAATATTATTATGATTTAAACTTAGCCATGCTGCATTTCTATTAGTAATACAAAGCCTTTACTTAAATAATTCCAAAATGCACCAATCCCAAACGCGGAGAATTATGAAATATATAAATGAAGATGCTCGCAGTTAAATTAATAACACAGTGTAATTTATTTATTTATCATTAACATTATCAGGTTGCGAAAATAGTTTTAAATGCGGCGTTGGCTCCTTGTCACGCAACCACAATGGGGAAGTGGGTATTTGACTCTTAATAAACTCGGATGCCTTAAAGCAATGGCCAGAGCAGAATTTTTTGCGCTCAGTTATATCATATACTTTGTTTTTAGCAGCGCAGATCTGATATTGTTTTGTAGGTACTCTGAAACCAAATATATTAGTTGGCTGAGTCTGAGTTCATGCTGTGAAACTTACTTGATTACGGTGGCAGAGCAAAGTGGATAGCCGCATAGCTTGTTTATATGTCTTTCATCTACAATATCATTATAGTTTTCAGGTCCTATTTCACAGAGCTAACAATGAAATGTTAATGTTTAATATAAATAGCGCTATATACATAATTTTGTTTACCATAGCCAAAAATGCCGACTCCTCTATGTGCGGCTCCATAAGTGTTACCACAATTTCCTGCGCACGGGCCAAAGCTTTGCGCTTTTTCAGCACCGCCGCTATTAACTGTTCACTGCAATAAAAGTATGCAAAAATTAATTTATTATTATTTATTTAAAGGAATAACTAACCGCAATTCTGCATTCTTTTCTGTTGTCATATTTTGCTTATATAGTGATGTTATTTATTCCTGACCCAAAACTTAATAGGAGTTCAACTTTTTATCGATAGCTGCTCAGAAACTATCGCGCCTGCTGCGGTCACTATCAAAACAAAGCAAAATAAACAAGGTAAATAGTGTAATTTTGTTATTAAAATTCTGCTGAAAATGGTTTGCGAGAAATGCGAATCCAAGTTGACTAAGGTGTCAGCGCCCAATCCATGGAAAACAAGCAATGCAACAGCAGGCGGCCGCAAGGTCAATGAGAACAAAGCATTGTCAAGCGCCAAAGAACGTTTTAACCCTATGGGAAGCGCCTTAAAGCCATGTCGGTAAGTACCAATATGCATATTTGGTATTGATATATATTAACTGTAATTGTTTTAGCATTTGCCGACAGAAGGTACATCAAATGGGAGCTTACTACTGTCAAGCATGCGCTTATAAGAAGGCCATTTGCTCCATGTGTGGCAAGAAAATATTAAACACCAAAAATTATAAACAGAGCTCTACGTAATATGCAATTTTAATATTTAGTAACAACGCATTGATCATAAGCCTAGTGTACAAACTTATAGTATATAATTAAATAGTTCTGACCTTAACTACTTTGGCACAGCTTTTTGTGAGCGTAGTCTATGCGCTGAGCTAGCATAGCTGAGCGCTTCCTTATCAAAGTCCAGTGGCATGATGCCCAAATCACCGCTATAACGATTTTTGGCTATTTGCAAATACTTTTTACCACGCACTGAGGTTAAGCGCTTGTCCTGTATAATGAGCACATTGTCCGCCTCCTGTGTAGCCTTAGCTGTGCCGAAAACTGAGCTGGTTGTAAGTTCATCCTCAATGCGTTCTTTGCGTGGATGCATAACCAAAGTCACATGCACATTGTGCTTTGTTGCAAAGTCACGAAATGCTGCTATAATGGAATCCTGCTCCCAAAACTTATCACCACGAAAGGACGAGACGCCCATCATAAACTGCAGATTATCAATAATCACATGGGAAATGTCGTGCACATATTGCGCATGTTGGATGGCCTCCAACACAGGCTTGAGCGGTTGCTGGCCATGAAAAGTCATAAAGTAAAGTGGCATGCGCTCAAACTCCTTGGCCCAGTGATCAAACTCATGCAGCTTGTCATCCAATGGATATCCAACAAACTGACGCAGCAGAGTGGCAGCCAATCGTGTGTTGCGTATTTCAAATGAACCCCAAAGCGTGCTTACGCCTTGCAGAGCCAAATCCAAGGAGTACTCACTGGCAAAGGTGGTCTTGCCACAGCCTGTGGGTCCCGTTAGTATGGTAAGCTCGCCTTTGCGATGACCTTTTAACAGCTTGTTAAGCACGGGAAAACGTTTCCACTTGACGCCATTTACTTTCTCAATATTCTGCAGCTCGCTGAGAATTTCATTACGCAGCGCATTGAAGGTGGTAATGGATTTATGACGCACTGGCGTCGCCTTAGCCAGTATATGCCGCAAATTTAGACGTTTGCGTAATGCTAAATGCGGTGCCGGCTCAGTTTCAGTGGGACGTATCAACAAGCAGCGTTTCTCGTCCATTTTCTGTGCTAACGAACGCGCTGCATCCCAGCTGCTGCTATCACAATGCAGCCAAAAGACTAGCTCCTTGAAACGCTCCAATGCTGGCAGGGATTCCTGCGGCAATAGCTGCAGCGCATAAGGCAAGCAAATAATACAATCTGTGTAGACAACAAGTGAGTCAAAACTATAAGTTTAACAAATGATAATAGCTTACGAGTTTCCAAAGGCTGTGTGGCCAGCACTATAAAGTCCTGCAAATTGCTCACGAGCACTGCCTTATTTTTGTTCTGCGCTCCATGTATGAGCAGGCCGGAGCTAATGCTGCCTTGATAAGTCTGTTCGCTACGATTATTTAGATTTAAAACCTTTTCACCCACCACTTTATTCGCAGCATTATGCAATGGAAATACGAGCAGCTGTTGCTCGGGCTCTAAATGCGCGCCAATTCCGTTCAGCTGGGATTCCTTCAGACCGCGCAGTCCTAGCACTTCACAGGCTTCCGGTGTGACGCTTATTAGATTTGGAAAGCGTGACGTGTACTGCTCTTTAGTAATTGCCAAATATTTCTGCGTCTCATATGCCGCCAAGGCCTGTGACAGCGACGCCTTCACATCGCAGCTGGGGCACAGAAATGCGCCTAAATCATAAACAAATTTAAAGTATATTTAATTTAATAATTTGTGCACATTACCCGTTCGTTTGTTAATATACGCTAATGGTCCATGTAACACACTGCGCAGTTGTATTGCGGCATTTGTTTTTGCCGGCTGCGTCTCACGTTTGTTTGTGTTTTTATTGTTGCATTCACATAGCCGGCATTCGAGCTGTAGGCACGTGTGGCCGTCTTTATTATAAATATTCTGCTGACGCAATTGTTTCTTGAAGTCTACATAGTCTTTGGTATCGAATGCAATTTCTTCAACTTCTGAGGCACTTGTTGCATAATTCTGAACAACATGCGTTCTACTTTTAATATTAACGCGCAACAGCGGTTTAACTAAACTAGCGAGTCTCATGGCACGGGGTGACTCGTGCACAATGAATTTGAACACAGGGTGTGCTGTATTTAAAACCGCTCAAAAGGGTCAATTCAAAATTTGACTATGCGTAGGGCTACTTGTAGTCATCTGAATGAAGCAAAATAAAGAAAACTGGCGTCTGGATGTTCGAAACCAAGCCACAAATGCATCGTTCATATAACCCACATGTTTAACCCAACGAAATTTTGCAAATCAGAGTACCCCAAGGCTCCCAACTCCCACAAACAAAATACATGTAATTTATTATTGGATATTATTTATTAAAATCGTTTCAATATGGTTTAGTTTATTAACAACCCATCCATTCTGTTCGTCTATCTGTAAATAAGGAAGTTAATGTTCTAATTAGTCATTGTTTACTACATTAAATAAATTGTATAAGTTATTTGATATCAGACACCTAAGGCCATCTTTAAGCATGAAGCTTTCTGGTGGAAACCGCAAAAGGAATTAAGATATTCATCATTTAGATACAATGTATTTTTATACAACACGTGTGGGTCTGACATTTACCTTTTGATAGTTTAACAACCAGCGAACACAACATAACCTCACTTATGTGGACGGTGTCTTGTCCATAGGAGCACCTCTTAAGGTCTTTGCGATTCACGGCATTTTGCCTGAAAATAAACGAATTTAGAATTGTAGATAAATAAATTCAAGTAAGCTACAGCAAGTCTTTTGCTATTTTTTATCAGTTTACATTTTTTCCGCATGAGTCTACTCAGTACAGGTCTGTGTAAAAGTTCATCACAATACTCACAATTTATAAAAATAATTTAAATTAAACTCACCGTTTCAATTTTTCAAATGTGCAGCCACATCAGCCAATTGTATTTTGTTCAACTCTGCAAAAGAATAAGCAGCATTTTAGTGCATGATGCGTATGTAACTTATAAATTAATTTAATTCTGAAAGCCATCAGATTGCCGGATCATCTTAAATGAACAAATATGATACGAAATTACATTGAAAGATACAATGAAAAAACGAGAAAATGTTCCTTCAGTCTCGTCATCAGTTTCCTCATTTTGTGGCATTTTAATAATTTAACTTGACTTAATAAATTAACAATTTTGCAATGAACTTACCATCTTGTACGAGATCTTCAATTAAAATGGCAGAGCAATGCACGTGGTGTACAAAGGAAATTTTTTGTGCCCCAGGGTTGAGTTTTTCCAGAGTTGCACCGATAGATACTTTGCGTATATCCGATAACAGACAGCAGAGCATAAGCAGCTGTTTTGAAAACAAATATTTAACACGTGCATTAAGATTTTAATGTTTACATACTATTAGTAAAGAAACTAATAATGGTAAATACATAGGCTTGAATTCAGTTTGTGTGTAATTATATCTAATTATATTTGATGACTTTTAGGGTAAGCAAAAGAAGACCAAGAAGATTCAAAAACAGCGTAATGCACAGCTGAAGCGTCTCCTTAAGCCAACCGATTCCCGCATCAAAGAAAAGGTTCGTCAGAAACGCAAGAAAGTTGCTGATCCTCATGAGATTAAGGTGCATGAAGCCACGCAGCAAAGCTCAGCACTCTTTTTCCAATACAACACGCAACTGGGTCCTCCATATCACATTGTGCTCGACACCAATTTCATCAACTTTAGCATTAAGAACAAGCTGGACATAGTGCAGGGCATGATGGACTGCCTGTACGCCAAGTGCATACCTTATATATCGGACTGTGTGCGTGCCGAGTTGGAGAAACTAGGTAACAAATACAAATTGGCCCTGCGTATCATATCCGATCCACGCTTCGAGCGATTGCCTTGCTTACACAAAGGAACCTATGCCGATGACTGCCTAGTAGAGCGAGTACGACAACACAAGTGCTATATTGTGGCCACCAATGACAAGGACCTAAAGAATCGCATACGTAAAATACCAGGTGTGCCCATCATGTATGTTGCAGCACATAAATACGCCATTGAGCGTATGCCAGAGGCTTACGGCGTTAAGGCGTAGGGTTAGCATTATTCTACTCTTCAATATATACCTGTCTGCTGTTTTTAAATATACTATCCTAAGTTAAAAAATGAAAAACAATTGTAAATTTATGGTATATTAGATCTTTTATTTATATAAAAAATCTGGTTCACGATGTTCTTAGGCATCGGCGTGCAGACGAGCCGTTGGCTTGGACAAGAAGTCAGAGTATGCCTGGTAGGGAGTGGATCCCAATGGCATCTCCTTCCACAAGTCTGGTGTCAGATAAGCGTAGGTCTTGGCAATGGCAGCATAGGTAGCCTTGGCGAAATTACCCAGAGTACCAGTGGAACCACGAGCAGACGTGTAGCAATCCTCAATACCAGCCATGGTCAACAGCTTCTTGGGAACTGGGGCAGACACGATGCCAGTACCACGGGGAGCTGGGATCAGACGCACAGAGACGGAGCCGCACTTGCCGGTAACCTTGCAGGGCACGGTATGGGGCTTGCCGATTTTGTTGCCCCAGTAGCCACGACGCACAGGCACAACAGACAGCTTGGCCAAGATGATGGCACCACGAATAGCGGTGGCAACTTCCTTGCTGCACTTAACGCCAAGACCAATGTGACCGTTGTTGTCACCAATGGCAACGAAGGCCTTGAAGCGGGTACGCTGACCGGCACGGGTCTGCTTCTGGACGGGCATGATCTTCAGCACCTCATCGCGCAGAGACGATCCCAAGAAGAAATCGATGATCTCGAACTCTTTAATGGGCAACGAGTACAGGTAGATCTCCTCCAAAGACTTGATCTTGCCCTCACGCACAAGGCGGCCCAATTTGGTGACTGGCACCCACTCCTTGGAGTCCTCCTTGCCGCCACGTCCACGACCACGAGCACCGCGTCCACGACCGCGACCACCACGACCACCGCGAGAGCCAAAACCACCTCGGAATCCACTACGGGCTGGAGCTGCGTCCGCCATTCTGCAATAGAAGCAAGCATAAGTTGTATTAATTTTGTGAGGTTATGTAAATTTGATATATTGATTTCTTAATATTTAATAGATCAGACACCTAAGTCCATCCTTAAGCCGAGGCTTTCTGGTGGAAACCGCAAAAGGGAGTTAAGTTAATCATCATTTAAGCACTTTTTCGCAACTTTTCACACGGCCATTTTGAAACACGTGTTGTGCGCACATTGCTGTTTTTAATATACATCAATAAAACGCCACATAATCGAGGCGACATATATATGCACATATGTAATCAAAGTTTATTTATCTTAAACAACTGAGCAAATGCTTAAAAGTGTATTATTTCTAAATAATTTAATAAAAATTTCAACGTACTTGTAGGTTTATTAACTGTATTGGGGTAAGACAAAAACCAAAATGGACGAGAAATACTTTTTTCGCTGCCATGGTAGCTAAATCGATAACAAAAATAGCTAGAAATAGGCAGAAAAAAGAAAAAATACTAACTAAATAGCTAGTTTCATTTAAGTACTTTTAATTCTAGAATATAATACATAAATGTAGAATATATATAAGAAAATAAACTACGTAGTTTTCCAGAACATTTCCATTACTACAACAGCAACTATTTTATGTCTGGCTGAACATAAATGCAATATAATAGCTGGACATCAAGCTAATAGCAATTCAGAATTGTTCTAGCTGTTGCAACTAAAAAATAGCTAAGTCTGGCGATAGCTACTGTTGCCAAAACGACCACAAAGCTATCGACATCGATACATATTTTAAAGACAAAACGAATGTTACAGTTATTTTTTTTTGACTAGCGTAGTTTTATTACATATAATAATAATATGGTTTCACATACAAATTGAGCCTTTTTAAAGCAGCATAATGAATTGTCTCATGTATGCACCTTGTCAGTTGATGCGGATAAGTGTTGAGCTTGTGTAAATACGTGTGTGTAATGTAAATTATTGCTTGGGTTAGTTCTCTAACTAGTAATTGAAAAATAAATATTGCTTAATAACTATGTACGAGAGATGTACGGTAAATAGTTGCGCTTTGCATGCGAACAGGCCTAAATGCAATTCGTCCACAATAATAATGTCTGCTTATTGCTATAAATTGCCAAAATGCCTGGGCGCTGCCATAAACCAATTCCAAGCTTAGTTGTTGGTATGCGTGTAGTAGAGCACTGAATTTCCCGGCAACTGCCAATGGGAGGCCTTCAACTCAATTAACTGCAGCAGAGTGCGACGTATAGCAGCCGCAGCATCGCCAGCATTGAGAAACGCATCGCGCACCAGAGACATAAGCAGCTCCAACTGCTGCGGCAGCTGCTGCTCCATATCTTGGCCAATGCAGGTAAGCACGTAGAAAAGGCACTCAATCTGCAAAAGACAATAAACTTGTAGAATTACAGATAGTTATACTTTATTTAAAGCTTTACCTCCGAAAGCGATCGCACTGGCGGACGCACACAATCCTCGCAGCACTTGGAGAGCAAACTGAGCAACACCAAAGGCGGTGGTGTGCCCTCGCTGTGGGTGCGCAGCTGTAGCTGGCGACGCTTTAGCTGGCAAAACATTTCTGTTAGAAATGCCATGAAAGCTGTAAAACGCACACGTGATGGCGACTTCATGCCTTGAATGGCAAACAGCAACTGTGAGTAGAAATAATATATGGTAAAGCAGTTAATAAACAATTTGTAACACTAACCTTTTCACGTTCCTGATACCATTGACGGCATGTGTTCAGCAGCGCTTCTAAGAATGTCTCCTTCTGTTCCTTGGCAATAATATTGAGACAGAGCCGTGAGATGGGCAAAGCAAAGCGTCGACTCTCCACAGCGCGTTTTATAAACTGCGATGTTAGTTCCATAAGGCAGCGCGAATTCAACGTATTTGGATTGTCCAAAGCTGTGTCTATCAACGCTTGTATCTCTGGCGTAAACTGTCCAATGTCGGCCACCTCATTGCCCAGGCCCAAGCCCAAGCCAGCCATGCCGCGTGTTAGAGCATCTGCAGACGATAGCGACTTGGAGCGCTGCAAGGCATTGCCATTGGCATACGGATCGCAGCCATTAAGCTGATATTGCGGCTGTACATTGCCAAACTGAGGCTGCTGACCAAACTGTGACTTCTGTGCGCGAGGATCAGGCGCAAACTTGACTCGATTGGTTGTCTGTGTAAAGTGAGTATTGCATAAAACAGTTTGCAGATTTTTTTTCTATTTAGTTTTAAGCATACATGTAGTATATTGCCGCTGGAGGGTGAATTCATTAGCGGCAGCTGACCGCCCATGGGGCTTATGGGATGCGTTACCAATATGGAACGATGATGTCCAGCCTTAAGATTGCCTAATGCAGGCATGTTGCCTAGGGAGAGACCTGCTTGGCGTCTGTTTAAAATTGCATTGGAGGCAGCCACATATTGTTGCTGCTGTTGTTGTTGCAACATGCCCGGAAATATAAGTGATGAACTGGAAGAATGTTGTAGATTGTGATTTAGATCTGCAAGAAGTTGGCAAAAACGAATAAAGTTTAATATTAAAAGCATTGCTGAGCTTTACCAATTGTTAAGTGACTCTGTCGGTGGCGTTGTCATTGTGAACTCCTGGGCATTAATGTTCAGTTTGTTCGTGACTCCAATAGCAGCACCACCAACTGCACCACCATCACCACCACCGCCAACGCTACCAGCACCATTGGTGGCAAATGTGTCACTGCCGCGCACATCTGACAATTGTTTTTATTTATTTTTTTAAACAGATAAAAACACAAATGAATTTTACATAAGTATGTGATGCATTTTGTTTAGTTTAAAATATTTTTATATATATTTTGGAAGGAAGTAGAATGATATATATGAAAAAAGAAGAAGAAAGAAAATAATTTATAAATAAATGTATTTTATAAATTGAATAATGCAGCGCACAATTAAAAGCAGCTGTTAAAAAACTTAAAAATCAAATTGTATATCATTTTGTTGTTAAAGTTAGACAGTTTATCAAACGAGAGCAAGCAGCTTAAAGTAAAGTAAGAGTAAGGCCCATTAACAACTTACTTGGCGGTCTATATATATCCATAGCAGGCTTGCCACGCATTTGTCCTTGTTGATTACCAGGCACATTGAACGCCAAGCTGCGTCTTTTATTCAAGTTCTATTAAATTAAATATAAATATTATAATATGTTTGTTAAATAATTGATTTCTTACCTGTTGATTTGAGGTGCGCACAAAGCTGCGCTCTCTGGATATAACGCCAGGCATAATGGGTTGAAAGTCGGGCGACTTGCGCACCTTTTGTTGATGATGATTGTTATTATTATTAAATGTGGCTGCTGAGATTTCCACTTTCTCTGCCATGTTTTAGCTGCTTGCACTATTCTTGCTTCTTCTTAAAACTTATATGTGTGAAAAACCTAATCTTTGGTTTTTGTTTTTCTTCTGTGCGTTCAATAAACGTTTATTACTCGTGTAGCGTCTGGGTATACTTGGAATAAACGTTTATATATGTTGCTTCAATATTTGAGTATAGTTGTACATATCACAATTTTTTGTTTTGTTTCTTTTCTTTCTTTGCTAATACGTTGCACTAAGTTTAGTACGCTGATTTATTTCGTAGTCTTCTATGCAAGACAAATGTAATATCAACTCTTTTTGATAAGAGTTTGCTATATATAGGTATTTAGCGTGGTCTGCAAAAAACAAAAAAAAAAACAATTTAGCATATAAATATGTTATATTTGAATATTAAAGTGTAGCTTATGACAAGTTTCCCAACACCTTGGGTAACTAAAAATAGCAAAAGAGCATAAACTATTTGCTGTGCCATCGATCAGATAAACGCAAACTTGTTAACCGGCTTTGCTATAGCGCGTAGGAGTGCATCTGGTTTCAAGATCTGCGCTGGGAGAGCGCACTTCAGCTCAAATGACATCAGCTTTAAGCAATTTTTTTTGTTGTTGTCTAATTTTTCAGCGCTTTAAGTACATAAATATAAGTTTGTGCATATGTGTGCGTGGTGCTACAACTTGAATGGAAATAAAGTCGGTACTTAAATACTCTTATGCAAATCCAATTTGATTAAGCATTGCATATGAATATTAATCATACGCACTGTGTTTCGAATGAGTATAAAATATTTAGGCGCAACCGCTGCTGAGTAATCATTGCTAATTATTTCTATGACGTACTATTTATATAGTTTATTGCACGTTTGTCTACTCACCTTTTTGTTGCAAATAAAATGTTGATTAATTAATGAATTGTAACTTATAAAATTCATCCAATAAGTTGTAGATTTCGTTGCTTTATATATATTTTTTATTATTTGCAGTTCTTTATATGAAAAACTTATCGTTTATTAGATTTTCGCGTCGTCGTTTTATGTCTTCGTTGTTGTTGTTTTTATGTTGTAGTTCGTATAAGATATACTATATAGTATATAGATTCATTTACTTTATAGATACGCTCTTCGTGTCTCGTTTAATAATGCGTGGCACATACGCTATCCATAAAGAGATACAAAAGAATTTTTTAATTATTTATTGCAATACCTTATAAAATTTATAAGCACAATTACTATGTGTGAGTAAGTGAGCCCACACACATGCATAAATACAAACGCACACACACACGCACACTATTGTATTGGATCAGATAAAGCGGCGTTGAAAACAATTGATGATTGTCTTGTTATGCTTTGCTCTCGTTGTTGTTATAAATAGAGAGCAGCGAGCAGCTGTTCTGCTGAGTTGAGTGAGAGCTTTTGTGATGAGTCAAAGAGTGCGGGTGGGTGGTGGCTCCCGGCTGCTGTATGAACTATGTATGAAGCATACGCGGCGTTTACTATCTGCTATCTCTTCTATTTTTGGTTTGTTGCTTTGCCAAGCTATTTACACTACAATTGTTATTGTTGTTGAATGCGTAATTTGCGTATAAAAGATCGCGCGCTGGCTTTTGCTCTCTTAATTATGACACACACACACATAGAAGAGAGAGGAGCTACTTTAATCATTTATTTTTATGTTTGGTTTCTTGCACGCGCGTTTTGTTTTTCTATTCTTCGTTGTAGTCATGTATACATATTATTTATTTATAATTATTTGCGAATTCTTCACATGTGCCAAATGTGTGTATAAAGCTCAGATGTGCATGCTATAATACGCTTTAAAGATATAGTACTATATGTATATACTGTGTATGCAATTTGCGTAGGTATATGACTAGATTCTTCCGTTTCCGCTGGCCAGATCAGTCAGTCATATGCATATGGCGTCGTTTTTGTTTTGTATATATTTCTTGTTTGGCCAACAAATTATATTTCTTTTGAGCGACGACTATTTGTCTTCCGTTTTAGTGAGCGCTCTGCTATTTATAAATATAATTCGGCTTGCCTCAACCGCCCAAAAACTAAATGTATCTATATACATATGTACGTATGTTTGTATGTACTCAATATGAATCACATAATAGCAAACCGAGTCGCTAGAACTAAATAGAAATTACCAACTGTGCTGCACATACAATTTAAGTATTTAAATATTTCTTGTTGACACATCTAGATTTCCTCTTCATCAGATTTAACTTTCGTTTTTAATTGCATTTACTTTCTCGTTGCGTTCTCTATTTAATTCGTTATTTTTTTTTAATGAGCAATTAATAATGTTCTAAGCTATTTTTCTTTTTTATTTATGTATCCAGCTTTAGTTTTCGCACATCTGTATGAACATACATTCATAGTTTTATATATATGTATGCTTGGTAGGTAATGTGAGTATCGTTTTGCTACACTTGGCGCAGGTTTTGTTCAACGTTTCAAACTTAAAAATTAAATCATCGGCACGGTCGAGCGATCAGTTAAAGACTAAAACTTGATGAATCGATCGACAGTACAATGCGAAATTGGCTACTTTTTCATTTGATATTGAAACCACTGTAAACATAGAAAAGCTCTCCCTCTTTCAGAGGAGAGCAAGACAGCTGGCAGGGTTGTCACGCTGCGTGAAATTAAACACTAGAAATAGTATGTCTGTAAAGTATGCTGTTTGTGAATTTAATTAAACTTTAGTATAATTTAATACAATAATTACTCTTACAACTAAACGTAAATGATATGAACAAAAACGTTCCAATAAGCTTAATAAAAAAATGTATACGATACAAATAAACAAATTTTCTGGTTTTTAAGAATGGAAAAGTGTGGAAGCTTGTCCGGTGACGCCTTGCTTAAATTGAGTTTTTAGATGGTGTACCTATGGAGTTATTCAATGAATTGTTTAATCGCTCTTCCTCCTCTTTGTCCAATCCCAGAGCCATGGTTAATAGCTTTACGACACAGCGTTGCTCTTGCACCTCACCATTCTCGCTCGACGTAATATCCTTTTCTAGTTTTAGCTTCTCTTCGGCAGCCATCAAAATGCCCTCCTCAATGCTACTCTCTGATATCAAACGATATATGCTAACTGGACGACTTTGACCCATACGATGGCAGCGATCCTCGGCCTGCTTGTCATTGTAGGGATTAAAATCAATATCGTGTATAATGCATGTATCTGCTGCAGTTAAATTGATGCCCACTCCGCCAGCCTTAGTGGACAACAGGAATACAAATATGTTGTCATCAACATTAAAGTCTGTAATCAGATCCTGTCGCTCCTTGACAGCCGTTGCGCCATCCAAGCGACAATAGCCATGCTTGCGTATTTTCAAATACACCTCCACAACATCCAGCATCATGGTAAATTGACTAAAGATCAGCACACGATGACCCTCCGATTTCAGTTTAGGCAGCAGCCCATCCAAATATAAAAATTTACCCGAATCGCATATTAAATGATCCGGAATCTTGACATCGTACATTTCCTAAATCAGCAGACAATCAATCAACATTGACAGTTTAGTGTATAGTAAAAAAATAGAAAACTTACGTATTTGTTGCATAGCTGATAGATCTGGAAGTCGGACATGGGCGCTAAGTCTTCAAATATATATTGTTCGTTGGTTTTCTTGTAGGAACTGGAGCTGGCCAATCGCTTGGCAAAGCCTCGCAGCTGCTGATCATCGAAATAGTGACGCATCAACAATGGATGATTAGCTATGCGACGCATTTCCATCATAATAGTAATGCCAGCACGCTCATTGCTGCCGCAGATTTCACCTTTGTTGTTGGAATAGTAGTCAACCAGCTCCTTGTAGTATTGTTTCTGTGCAGTGCTCATGGGGACTTTTTCCTAAAGATAATTTCACATTTAAGCGAATTTAAATAGGTTAGGTAACATTTTGGTTTTCGTACCACATAACTGTGTTTGGCGGGCAGATTGTTAAGCACATCCTTTTTGAGTCGCCTTAAGACAAAAGGCTTCATAATGCGTTTGGCTCTTGTGATTTGCGTTTCTTGAAATTGTGACACCTCCGCTGTATCGCCATCTCCCTTGCTTTTCTGCAAAACGATAAGAAAATCTTTTGAGCACCAATTACATACACAACAGTTTCGAAATTACCTTGACAAACAAACTCTTGATATCCTCCACGCTTTTGGCAAAGAATTTAGGCATGACGAAGCACAGCAAGGATATCAATTCAAGCAAATTGTTCTGCAGCGGCGTGCCTGTGAGCAATATCCGCATGCCCGCATTAATGGTAATTAGATTAACATAGCGTTGCGTTGTCATATTTTTAAGCATGTGCGCCTCATCGAATATCACATAGTGCAGACGGCAGACGCGAAACATCTTGCGTTCCTCGGGCGTGGATCCAACTATATGGTAGCTGAGCATGAGCAGACATGAAGCACACAATGACATAGACAATTTCTATCAAATAAGACTTACGTAGTGAGCAGCACATCGAAACCGGTAAAACCATCCTTGGCAAAGCGTACACGCATTCTTCGACGCTCATCCTGCGAGCCATGATACTTTTCCACCACCAGGCTTGGACACCATTTGGCAATTTCGGCCTCCCAATTGTCCAGCGTAGACGACGGTACCACAATCAGATGAGCTGCCTTGCTTAGGCCATTCTCTTTTAAGTAGGCTAGAAATGCAATCACCTGTATTGTCTTGCCCAGACCCATTTCATCGGCTAAAATGCCATTCATTTCCTGCTTGTGCATGACTGTCAACCAGTTCAAGCCAATTAACTGATAGTCCGCCAAATGCATGCTACAAGTAAAGCACATATACAATTTTTACATTTTTCCCCAAGACCAAATACTTACCTGTTGTTAAGAATACGCGGTTGCTCCACTATGCCAGCCCCATTAGATATTGCTGTCTCCAAGCGAGCCACCATGCTGTTACATTTCGTTAATATGTTGGCAACAGTATTTTGTTTATTAATCAAATCTTGTGCATTATTTAGTAAATCTGCCGACAGTCTGTTTGACTCCAGTTTCTGTCGCAAATCTGCCCAATCATCAAACGGCCTGATCTCCACTATTATAGTTGCTTTCTTCTCAGAGAGCGTTTTTACCGATTGCAGCTCAATGATAGAAGCATTATTCATAAACTCAAAGACCTTCTTGCGTTGCCCGGTCATTTTTGTGGACATTTCAGTATCGCTATCATCGCTGTCGTATACCTGATCCTTTGACTGCTTGACATCATCATCTTCAGAGTTGTCATAATCCGAATAATTGCCACTCGTCTTGGCATGCGTTTTGCAATTCGAGATGTGCTTTTGTGATTTGGGTTTGCAGTTTTCCCTTACAAACTTAATAGCAGCTGCCACATCCCAATTGTGTCGTGACAACGAGTCTTGGATAACCTGAAATTTAATACAAAATTTTAACCATTTCTATCTGAGCGATCGTGCACTGTGCGTTAACTTTCAATAGTCCTGACCTACGCATACCCACAATTTGCGAAGCCATCCTATTGCTTGGGACGCGACTGTAGAGAACAGCTGTTCACAATGCCGGGCCGAATCGCCATATTCCGAACACATGGAAGCGTCGCGCGCGTTCCCCCACCCCATACGCACTACTACAATAGCAAAAAGGAAAAAAAATACACCAACACACACAGACATACCATTGTATCGTATTGGGGCATTATTTTTGCGGCTGCCATGTAACGTTCCTCTTTCTCCTTTACAGATAGCACTAATTTGGCCTTTTTGGGCGTCTTAGAATCAGCGCCATCACTGTCGCTATCCGCCATCACTAAAATACGTTTTTTTCCAGGCACACGCTCTGTAAATCCACAAATATTAGTTTTCTCCATCGAAGCCACACGCAAAATTCACAATGGCACCTACCGATAGAAGATGCATTTTTATTTATGCGAAATTGACGCAAATCATCCAGACTTGATTTTGATACGGAGGGCATTTGGCTTTCCGACATAACTAGGCGTACCGTTGTTAATTATTTATTAATATATTTAAAGATAGCTTTTCGCAATTACAATTAACACTTAAAACATTCACTCTCTACAACTTAAGCATTCACACAGTTGCAAGCTCAAGCTATCGATAACGTGGTCGATATAATACCAGCCCTGGTTACCGAGTTTTCGCGACGCTTACTCCAGCCCTCGCCACTCTTGAGGTTAATTAAATATTTTTCTGCAAATTCGAGAATATAAACGTTTGCGTTAGTGTTTAACAAATAAAAAACGACAAACATGGCTGGCGGCAATACACCGCGTGTTATACAGGTGACCAACATAGCGCCGCAGGCCACCAAGGATCAAATGCAAACGCTTTTCGGCAATATTGGAAAAGTCGAAGAAATACGACTGTACCCGACCATCAGAGATGTCTCCTGCCCTGTGCAGTCTCGCATCTGCTATGTTAAGTACATGGAGGCAACCAGTGTTCCCGTAGCGCAACATTTGACAAATACCGTATTTATTGATCGGGCGCTGATAGTTATACCCGTGCTAGCCATACCCGAGGAGTATCGGGCCTTGGAGATGCTGAAGAACGGGACCATTGTGCCGGGTTTGCAGAAACCAGACTCTAAATTGCCGCCGGAGGTTATTAATCGCATTGAGGGCCAGCTGCCGCAGCAGGTGATTAAAACATACGACCCCAAGCTGATAGAATTCAATCTGCCGGAATATCCAGCACTACCTTCCTTCTATGATGCGAGAAAAATAGAAGAAATCCGTCGCACCATCATTGTGTGCGATGTGCGCAACGAGTGGCGACTGGATGACCTGATGGACTGCTTCCAACGTGCCGGCGAGGTGAAATACGCACGCTGGGCTGAGAAGGACGGCAAGACCTACTGTATGATTGAATTCTGCGAACAAACAAGTGTTATACACGCGCTGCGCATGCAGGGGCAGGAATTCAAGGGTGGCCACCTTAGTGTCTATCATTCAACCTATTCAATTACTAAGCCGGAGGCTAAGTCCAATGAGGCCGCTCAGGCGGAGATTGAAGAAGCCATGACAATTGTAAAAGAAGCACAGAGCATGATTTCAGCTGCCATTGATCCTGTCATCGGCATGCTGGCTAAGGATAAGCGACGACATTCGCGTTCCCGTTCGCGTTCTCGTGAACGTCGAACCAGCAGTCGCTCACGCTCGCATCGCTCCAGCTCCAGGCGGCATCGGCGCGATGGCTCACGCGAAAGACGCAGTGTTTCCCGCTCACGCAATCGCTCGCGCTCGCGTGGCAAACACTCTTCACGCCATGGACGCAGCAGCTCTCGCCATCGCTCTAGCTCTAGACGTCGTCGTCGCAGCAGCTCACGTCATCGACGCAGCAGCTCACGCTCACGCGGCAAGCACTCGTCGCGCCACGGACGCAGCTCGTCACGTTCTCGCCGCTCTAGATCCCGTGAGCGCAGCAAAAAATCGCATCGTACACGTTCTCCACACTCACGCAGCAAACGAAGCTCTCCTTCGCCGCCAGTTGTAACCAGCAAGTCACGATCCAGTCGCACCAAGGATGTTAGCTCAAGCAAATCCTCATCATCCTCTCGAAGACGCTCACGCAGCTCAGATGTACGCAAACTTAAATCAATCTCAGAGGATGCAGAAACGAAAAGTGCACGCAAATCGGTCAGCTTAGAGAAGTCGGACAATATGGATATATCTAATTCTCCTTAAAATGGATATTACCTTTTTCTACTTTTAATCAAGTCAGTTTTTTAATGAAAAAAAAAACAGTCCCATAATATTCGTATTTCCCTTTAATTTTCTAATTTTCACAAGTATAAAGCCCAAAAACTAACAAAAAACACATGTTTATGTTTATTTAAGTAAAAATATGGAACTATACACACTTTAGCTAAAGTTTTTGTAATTTGGTATGCTTGGGATTTTTTCTAGTGAGACATTTACTTTGGACTTTTATACCGCACTTTCTCCAATATGGTCGCCCTGGACTTACGCTGCTATCTCTTATCCAAATGATAACAAAATTGTCTGTCAGTAGTGTAATGATGTGCAATTTTTAATCATTATAAAATAATAAAGGTTCTAGCTATACGCGCATAGTATATAAAGAGCTAAAGAGATTTTTTGTTGGGAGAGCAAGAGATTGGGAGAGCGCGAGAGAGCAATGTGTGGGCGAGCGGCGTATGTAAAATGTCTGCCGGTTTTTCTTAGTTGTGTTTTGAGTGTCGTTGGTGAAGGTTGCATTTCGGTTGCGCGCATAACTGTTTGTTAAATATACATTTTAATTTTATATTTTGCATTGTTTAATATACTTTTCGTTTAGCAAAATGTCTGGTGTAACAAAAGGT
>NW_022872739.1:0-32032 GCF_011750605.1 Drosophila busckii | reverse complement strand
GGTGCGTTGCTTTGAGCAAAACATATGCTCGAATCCGTATTGTGAAGATTACTCAAAGTGCTGCAAGGATATAATGAAGGATGATAAAACGGGGCAGGTGGATCCACTGGGCAATTTAGATGAGCATGCGCCCTGGTTTGGGGGCATTGCTGATGGCGGTGCAGGCGGAAAAGGTGCCGGTAAACGTGGGGCAGGTGGTCCTGGGGGTGATGGCGGTGCCGGTGATGCCGGTGGTCGAGGAGGAGCACGTGGTGCTCATGGTGGGCATGGTGATTATGGAGGGCGTGGTGATCAGGCTGGTGGACCTGGTGGACGCGACGGTAAGGCAGGAAAAGGTGGTAAAGGAGGGAAGCGCGGTAAGGCCGATGATGAAGGCGGCTGTCAAGGCTGCGGCGAATTTGTGCCAGACTTTGGTGATGATGATGACGACGAATCGGATGAAAGTGAAGATCTTGAGTCAAGGCGTTCGTCGAAGCGCAAAAGCAAGAAAGACAGCGTACACAAGAGACGCAAACGCAAACGGAGAGCGCGTACACCTGAGCCCAAGCCTCGCAAAAGAAAGGAAAGCTCCGAAGAAGAAGAAGAAGTTGTGGTTGTTGAGGAGGAGCAGGAGCCAGAGCCTGAATTGCCGCCGCCTAGAAAACCATTTTCATTCGATACGGACGAAGAGCCAGAGCCAAAGCGTAAAAAGCGCAAGCGCCGTAAACGCAAACGCAAGCCCAAGCCAAAGAAAGAAGAAAAAGGCGATTGTCCTTGTCCATGCGAAGTGTGCGAGTTTATGAATCGTCGCCTCAACGAAACCGATGCGCCATTCCTTAAAGACATGCTCGAGGAGCAGAAACGACGTGAACTGAAGGACTATCTTAAACGCATGTGCCATCGGGAATATATCAAAACACGTCCGACGCCATATCCTGCGCCGCAACACAGATGCGATAAAATCGATTGCAACGATTGCTTCTGTCGTAATCCCGAGCTAAGCGATTGCATTGAACGTCTGGGCGCCATGCAGGAGCTGCGTGATGAGCTCGGTCGCAAATCTCACATGGTGGAGAGGCAGGTGCTATTTGAGCTGGACTCTCTGAAGCAGCAGCTATGCCGTCGCTTCTGTGATTGCTTCGGCTGAAATGGCAACAATTTATACTATTTCAACTTTTAATCTGGATTTTATGTGTGACAATGAATAATAGTCTGACATGTACAACGCTTCACAGGCAATGACTGACAACCTAATTGGATATGGCATACTCTTTGCAGAGTTCGTCACTAAGTAATAGAAATGGGAACGCTACAGTCCCTGAAAAGTATGCTATATTTAATTAATAGGAATTTATTCGTCAGTGAAGCAACGTGCATGACGGACTGACAATTGAAAATATTCAATAATTTAAAAAACCTTTGTACATAAAATCGTTTCGTTTATATGTGATTGTAATAAAGTGTACATATATGTTGTTCATAATCAAATTGTCTTTGTCTTTAATAGATTAAATATCAAGCATCTATAGTTATAAAATATATTCTATAGGCGAGTAGATTTATATTCAATACATTTAATTGCAGTTCCTTCTTTCATCAAATTTCATCTTAGAAAGTAAGAGAATTTATTTTTTCAACAAAGTAACCTACGTTTCCCTATCAACATACCTTGTTCGCTCTAAAAATAGCAAAAGCCCATTATACTATTAATTTTGAACAGAGTAAATACTCCAAAATTTATATGTTGAAGTACTAAAAAATCAACGAAAAATATTGTGTAATACTGTATGCAGGATGCGTAGACAGATGATTGAGAAAGATCCATTATTGGAATACTCGCAGAGCTCGGCTGAGTGGCTGGCGCTCTCGCCTTATGATGTCATACGCAGACAGAACTGTAAGCTGCACAGATATGTGCAGCATGAAGTTTATCCCAGCATCAGACCACCAGTGTCCAAATGTAATCCAGCACAGACTATGCAAAGCTTAGTCGACGCAGTGCGCCATGATGGCTGCAAGGCGAACTTTAATGGCGAGCAGCATGATTTAATAGCGGCCTGGAAGCAAAGCCCGTATAAGGAAACGTTGGGTTACTATGGTATAGGTCCTGAATTTAGACGACCAGAAGCAGCTTCATTTAATCAAGTGATCGCTAGTTGTCTAAAGAAAAGCGGTGCGCTTGCTGTGCATACAACAAAAAAGTCCAAGATATCTTCCACTGTTAACAAACAGTCAGAGAAGAAACAAAATGTCAATCCCTATTTTAGTTACGTTTTAAATCGCGAATCGCTGCGCAGCAAAGTCAACAAAATGCCAGCAGTGCAAAGTAATTTAAAAGCAGACCACGCATTTAGTTGGCTACATTGTCCTCGCAAAGCCGAGACCAAGAAATCCTTGTGTAAAGAGCGCACCCATGTAACTTTAAAAACTGCACTGGACGTGGAGCCAAGGGCTGACAGCCCTAAGCATGCTCTAAAAAGCAAATACAACTATTGTGAAGACCAATGTGGCCTGCCTGAGAATAAATGCACTGAGCTGGAGTGGCAAAGCTACAAACAGGATCCTCAGGCCTCTAAAGAGCCTCTGGAAGTGACGGCAACCCAGGAATCGGAGCCATGTGACTATGATGAGTTATATGCGGAGCTACTTAGTTGCTTTGATGCCAAACCAAATAAATGCGCAGAGTTTTATGCTAAGTGCTGTGGCAAAAAGTCTAAGAGCGATAAAGATGGAGCCGGAGGAGATGGAGCCGGCGGGGATGGTGGTGCCGGTGAAGGTGATTCGGACGACGACGACGACGGACGTGACAGTGGCAACCGCATACCCAGACCACCAGACAAGCCTTCTAAATTAGATCATGACGGACACGGTGATCGTAAAAACAAGCTTGATGACGATAAAGACAAAAAGCACAAGAAAATAAAAGACAAAGATGGAGATGATGATGATGATGATGATGATGATGATAAAGGCGATGGGAAACGCGATAAAAATCAGGATGTTGATACAGGCAAAAAGAATAAGAAAAACGATGATCGAAAAACGCCTTTTAAGATTCCTAAAGAGGATGATCTTGTAACGCAGCCTCCGTTGTCAATTGACCCCAGCTCAGGGGATGGGGATGAGAAAATTGATTCTTTTCCACCTATAGATCCTCCTCCTGAAGAAAGTACACCTAAGGTGGATGAAAATAAACAGAAAAGAAAGAAAAATGAGCCACGCAAAAAGAAAATCAAACGCCGCAATGTTAAGGATAAAACGAAAGATTGCCCATGTCCAGTCTGCGAATGCAAGCAGCCCGAGCCAGATTCCCCATGCATGAGTGAAATGAAGAAACAGCAAAAGCGACGAGAGCTCCAAGATTACTATAAGCAGATGTGCCATCGAGAGCATTTAAAAAGTCGAGCGCCACAATATCCTGCACCGCAGCACAAATGCGATCCCATCGAGTGTGATAATTGTTTTTGTGCAAATACTAATTTAAGTAATTATTGTGAATGTTTGAATGCCATTGATGAACTGCAGCGAGTATTGGCTAAAACGCAACGAGCGAAGGATCCTATACTTTATGAGATTAAGGAAATGAAACAAAGGGTTTGCCAGCGATTTTGCCAGTGTCTGTGAAACAATGCTATGCATTTTTCTCAAATGGCTGCCTATGCGAATATTTTATTTTAAAAGTATAATTTATTTATTTTCAATGTATTTATTTATTAACGATTGACAATATATAAGTTAAACTAAAAAGTAACGGCTTCTTATTTATAAAACCAGTATGCCTTGAAGACAGTGAGATGTATTAATCGATAACTAGTTTGGGCAACACACTGTCAGCCGTAGCAGTGACTAAACTAAACAGAAAAAGAAAACAAAACAAATTGTAGTATTTAGCAAATGAGCTTAACGAATTTAAAGCAATGCACGAGAATTTGAAGGTGCTGCCAGAACCAACACGTGCAGCCTTGAGTGGCAGCACCTTTGGCCAACGGAGGGAGGACATTTTTCGACGACTGCAAAGAAGTGCGCAACAAACAAGTGAGAGCTACAGTGGAAAACGCGAGCTGGCGACGGAGAAAGATGACACAGTGCTGGAATTGTGCGAGGCTCTAGAAGAAACGCTTGGCTATGGCTTGAGGCAAACCGTAAATGTGACTTTAACGGCAGCGAGCATTTTTCAAAACATGCATGAGATCGTAACAGGTGCCGCGGGTGGTGGCAGCAGCAACAGCAATGAGACTACATTTTGGGATTTTTGCCAAACACAACTAACACCACATGAACGACGACGTTACGAGGATCTTAAACAGATTTGGACCAAACATGGACGCGGACGCGCGTTTATACGTGCCACACTCAATGAGAAGCGTCTACACAGTCACCTGTTGACTTGGCTAAGTGACGAGGCTCAGATTCAACGTTTCTATACACCCTGGTCACTACTGCTTAATGAGGAGGCTGCCAAGAAACTTCCAGAGATACTAGATAGTCTTAGTGATGTGCTTTTTGCGCTAAGCGTCGAAAATGTTGAGCTCAATGCTCCTCGACGTGTTGCCGCAACTACAGCTGCTATTGTCAAAGAAGAGCCCATTATATATACGCCGCAGCCTGTGGCTGTACGTAAGCCGGGGCGCAACTCAGCTGCAGTAGAGCGACCTATAGTGTGTGCTACTTCTACAGAAGATTTGCTGGGCGCGCTGACTCCGCGTGAAGTGTTGGAGGTGCAACAGATTGTCTCCAATGATGCAGTTGCACAGGAGTTACAAATACCAGTGACTGCCATTTATAATACACCCTGTGATCCCATTGAACCTGAGCTAGAGTTTTTGAAGAAACCCTTGCCTGATGTGCCAGAGAGCAGCGCAGTGCAAGAGCTTGATGCGGAACAAGAACTTTTTGAAGATCGCAGTGATACTTCCTCACAATGGAGCAAATCGTCTTCCTCCGCCAATGGGGTAGGTGGTGTACAGCAGACGGCAGCATTGGAGGAGCAAGTTAATGAACTGAACGAACGTTGTGCTTTGTTGGAAACACGCGTTGCTGAGCTAAGCCTGCAGAATCGTCAGCTCATACGTCGCCTAACCAAACAGTTCAACGAGACTGGAATTGATCCAACTTCCTCATTTTGCTCCAACTTTCTCATAACCATTCCTCAAGTGAAACTTGTCAAGACAAACTCAAGCTCCTATTATGTCTATGAGATACATATAACCATGCGCCAGCGCCTGGAGCACTGGACACTCTATCGACGCTACAGTGAATTCAACAAGCTGCATAAATCGTTGCTACGCACGCATCCGAACATCAGCACTGTGGGCTTTCCACCCAAGAAGCACTTTGGCAATATGAATCTACACTTTGTTGAAGAGCGTCGTCAGCAATTGCAAATCTATTTACTAAATATTGTAGAAAGCTTGCCTCAAGTGGAGGCGTGCATGTCCAAGGCAGATCTTCAGAAAGTCTTTCCATTCTTTCGTGGGCGTTAACAGGCCAGCAAGCGAAAATAATCACTCTCTCTATGGACCAAACTCGAAATGAAAGTATAAGTATTGCTCATTAAGTATATAATTGTTATGTTAATTTACATGTATAAAAGGTAGTTGGGTTTTGTAGACACCGCTGATGATATTCATTATTAAATAAAATTTACAAATATCTATTTTAAAAATAGCCAGCGATATGTGTTATCGATAACTAAGTTGTTATTGACCTAGCTTGCTTGCGCTGGCAATGCTGTGAACAGCTGTGTTTGTTGTTATCAGCAATTGTATTAAAAGTAATTGCGTGTAGCATATATATATTGGACAGAATGGTTGGTTGATACATAAGCGGTACAATTGCAGGCATTTTCACCCACAACGAAATCACACGTGCCTACAACTTAACGGCCTCGTGGCAGTGTCACAGTATTTTCAGTTAAGCATAATCTAATTAGTGTGCAACAAAATGTCCACGACAGCGATTGGCATAAATGCAGCTATAGCTGTCGGCGCGTACTTTATGACTGTGCGCATGATACCTCGCCTGCGAGATATGTTCATCAAGGCTAATCTTGCGGGCAGAGATTTATGCAAAAAGGATAAGCCGCAGATGTAAGCAACAAAAAAAAAACAACTTAACCGGCATGCTACTAATAAGCTTATTTCCATTGCAGTCCGGAGTCCTATGGCGTGCTTATTGGCTGCGTTTTTCTTATATCTATGTTTCTGTTTATACCCATACCGTTTGCATTTGACGAAGCCGCTGCTACGGATGCCTTAACTGGCGGCAAACCAGCAACATTTCCACACGATAAGGTGAGTCACAATGCAATTTTGGCGCTCTACAAGAATTTATGTTTGCTGTTTACCATTTAGTTTGTGGAATTGATTGCTGCATTGCTTTCTATATGCTGCATGATATTTCTGGGCTTTGCCGATGATGTCTTGGATCTGCGCTGGCGCCACAAGCTGCTGCTCCCAACCATAGCAACGTTACCGTTGTTAATGGTGTATTATGTAAACTATAACTCCACTACAGTTATGATGCCCAACTTTGCACGTGGAGTGTTTGGCACATCAGTGAACATAGGTACGGCTAGCAGTTGCTTCAATGAAAAATTAATGCTGTTTATTATTTTACAGGTGTACTATATTATATATTCATGGGCAAGTTGGCTGTGTTTTGCACCAATGCTATAAACATACTCGCTGGCATTAATGGCTTGGAGGTGGGCCAGTCACTCATTATAGCTGCCTCTGTGACTGTGTTTAACTTCATCGAACTGGCTCTGGGTCATCAGGTGGAATCCCATCAGTTCTCACTGCATTTTATGCTGCCATTTTTGGCTACGTCGTTAGCGCTATGGAAATTCAACAGGTGAGCTAATAATTGTATTATTTAGAATACTGAGATCAGCTTAAAACTTGGGCAGTAGTCAGAAAAAAGTTCTTTCGTAGTTTTAGCACTCAAAAATATTTGTTTTTAATTTATTTTATAAATGCAATTTAACATTTAATTGAAATTCGACATAGAAAACTAAGCGTACATAAATAATTAATTAATTCGTTTTTAATATATTTGCTTTACTAAATTCACAACAAATTTCCTCGAAATGTTTAGCATTACTGGTTAAATTCCTGTTTAGTTTTAGTTGCATTTATATATACTATTATTTTATCACAGTTGGCGTGTGGTTTTCGTTTCTAAGTTTCACGTGCTGTCTGCTGCCTGCTGAGATGCAAAATTTGGAATTTAATAATGCGCCAAAGAAATGAGTTAACGTTTTTGTCGATATGTTTGGCTTCAAGCGTTGATGATTATACAAAACCAGGCACCTTATATGTTAAATGAGTGTAACTAGTCTTAGTCTTAGATAGTTTAGTCTTCATCCTCGTCCAGCTGCAGATCGTTGAGCACATCCACATCATATAAATTGACCAAAAGCTGTGCATACTCCTGACTCTGTAGCAGCGCAGTCGTTGGGGCATAATACTTTTCATGCTGCTGCCGCATGCGCAGCAGCTGCGTGCTGCCATCCAGCTGCAGGCCGTTGCCCATAAGCTGCTGTATATAGGTGGCATCAATGCGTGCCGTTTGTGGCATGTGCACATGGCTGACATTCGCCTTGGTCTGCAGCATATGCAGCAGTTGCTCTGGGGAAAGGCAAAGCTCACAGCTCCACCCACCGTAATGATTGAGATCGCCCAGCGTATGGCTGGCTTGTTGCTCTAGACGCTGCAGATTCAGTTGTGCTGCATGCAAATGCAGCAAGGAACTAATTACGCCACTCAAGCGCGTACGTTGTGGATGCTGCCAGTAAAAGCCGTAGACATTGTGTTTCAAACGAAAGCGCAACGGCAGCACATCCTCTGCATAATATTTAAGAAACTTAAGCGCTGCAGGTGCATAAACTGTCTCTGCATCGCCATAGAGCAGAAGATCCGTCGGCGCCAGCTGCATGCCGCATTGCGTCCACAGTTGTTGCCGCAGATGCGCATAAGCGTTGGCGCTGCTGCAATTGCGACGATTTGTGCACGCATGGAGCACAAAGTTGCCATTGAGCTGCGCGTGCAACTGACGCTCAAGTCGTCGCTGCTGCTGATGTTGCCAGCTGGCATTGACATAGTAATAGATGAGATAGTAGTCCACCACGGAAGCAAGTGTGCGTAGCTGCAGCTGCAGCAGCTCAAGATTTATAAGCTGCCAGTCGCCCAGGCTAATCATATAGTACAAACGCTTCAATCTATTGGCGCTTGCCTCACGCAGCTTTAACGGTCGTCTGCTGCTGCGGCTATGCGTCATTAGTGCGCGCCATATAATCTCTGGCTGGCCGCAGTCGCGTCCATGCCAGCCACTCTGGCAGCTGCACTGCGGCGGCGCCAGCAAATAGTCCAGCTCATTTAACAATTGCTGCTGTGTTTGATTCACTGTGCCCTCCGCATAGCACCAAAGCGCTGTCTGCTGCTCCAGCTCTGCATATGCCGGCAGCGCATAGTCCACGCTGTGATTGCTCAGTTTCAGCTGATAAAAGTCTCGCTGGTATTGATTGACATTCTCGCGTTGCATGCAACGCTTTTTATGCGACTGTGGCTGTTGTAGTCTCTCCTGCTGCACAAAATGCACTCGCGCTGCTGCCGTCTCCGTTAGTTGCTGCTCCTGATTGCGGCTCAGCTGCAGCAGCCATATGCAGCCAATGAAGCCCAGTTGAAGTATCAGCACTGACCAGAGCACTAATTTTTTGGTTATGTTTAGACGAGTGCCTGCGGCATTGTTAGCTGCTATTTGGCTCAGACCTATAAATCTGGCCATTGTCTATTAATTAGTTTAAACGCAGCACATTTGTGTAGTTGCTTTCTGCGTACTTATTTTTTTCAGCAAACACACCCACTTTTTGCTTATAGCCGCAGCCCACACGCACAGCTGGTCCAGTGTCCTCTCGCTCTCTCGCTAAATGCTCGCTCACAGCTGTTCAAAAATAAAATGCCCATAAATATGTTACTTTTAAGATAATACATTTGAGCGGCTTAAATTAATCACTTTAATGAATATACAAATTAAATTCATTTATTTTATTGAGCTTATCAATTTGAATTTCATTGTTGGCTGCACTTGTGACGTCACATTGCTCTCTGCAGCACACACTTTTTTGCATTGAGTCAGCAGCTCAGCTGTTGGCCAGTGTGACCATAATTTAAACTTTAATTACTTCAATGTTTGACTGTTTGAAATTTTTATCTTTGCAGATATCCTTCGCAAGTGTTTGTGGGCGATACCTATTGCTATTTTGCCGGCATGACATTTGCAGTGGTGGGCATTCTTGGACACTTTAGCAAAACGCTGCTGCTCTTCTTTCTGCCACAGATTTTGAACTTTTTATACTCCACGCCGCAGCTTTTCCACTTTGTGCCTTGTCCACGACATCGTTTGCCTAAATATGATGCCAAAACAGATTTGCTGCATATAAGCACTACGGAGTTTCGCCTGAATGAACTGGGCAAGCTGGGTCGTCTAATGGTAACGCTGCTGCGCTCCATGCGACTTATTAGCTGGCAAGAACTGGAGGATGGACGTGTGATAACCAATAATTTTACGCTAATTAACTTTGTGCTGTTTATATTTGGACCTGTGCACGAGCGTGTGATTACACAAATGCTGATGGGATTTCAGATAATATGCACGCTCCTGGCGCTGTTTATACGTTATCCTTTGGCCAACTATTTCTATGCAACGGAAACGTAATCGATGACATGCAATTGCGATAAACGATATTTGTAGCTAGTTTGGGGTATTTCAAATTGTAGTAAGCCGTTTTAATTTAAATGTATACAACACCGTTCCCAAAAGTAATTTAAGTACGAAATTATATATATATATTTCTTAATAAACTATATACAAGTTAAGTATGAGCTATACCGACGAGTCTGAAGAATCAGCTCTAGATTTTGGCGAGGATGAAGATGAAGGACCAAATATAGGCGTATGTAACTTTAATTAATTACACAAAAGCTAAAGACAATTGTTATTATAGAAATATATAGGCGGACGCAATGCTGCAGGCCAGCGTCATGGACGCGGCTGGGCTATATTGCCAAATGGCGATCAGTATGATGGTAATTATCGTAAGGGACGCCGTCATGGCATTGGACTTTATGTCTTTCAAAATGGTGCACGTTATTATGGGCAATATCGTTGTGGCACGCGCTGTGGTCGCGGCATATTCATTTATCCTGATGGCTCTGTCTACGAGGGCAATTGGCGCAAGCATCTGAAGCATGGCATTGGACGTTACAATTATGCCAATGGCGATACTTACATGGGTGATTGGCACAAGGGCGAACGTCATGGTGTAGGTGTTTACAGCTTCAAGGCTGACAAGGACAATTGCTGCTTGTCAGTGCGTCTCAAGTCCACCTGGCACAACAATGTGCGCATGGGTCCATTTGAGATGTATATAGGCAATGATGACAAGTGCACCATATTGCATGGCATCTGGGATAATCTATATCCTACTGGACCGGCTGTCTTCAGCTTTGACAATCGCTATATGCTGTTGGGCTACTTTTTGCCAGGCAATTACAAAGAAAAGGTGGACACTGATATGCCTGAAAGTGATTTCAATGAAGTGGAGGATGCTGAGGAGGAAGAAGGCGAAATGAAGCCCACTATATGGTTTGCTCAGGAAATGGCTGTCTATGATTACTCATTGTTGCCGCAAGAGCCAGTGCCGTTGCCTATATCCGACTCGGAGCTATCTGTCTGCTCATTGACCACGGAGGCAAGTGCCCCCAGCGAGGAGAGAATCAGTTATTATGGCGAGGGCGAAGAAGCCGAAATGGAGGAAGGCGAAATGGAGTGCTTCCCATGCGAATGCGAATACGATGATCTCAGCGAGGTGGAATCCGATACCGAGCCTTGCAAATTGGACACAACTCCTTGTGCCATTGAGGTGCTCAAAGACCGTGAATGCGGCGATGTCTAAACAGTTAAATAGTAGTTCTTATTGTTGCTGTAATTTTAATTGTTTAATGTAAAAACTACGCAGTATAGTTGCTAAAACTAATGCAGAAAATAAACTAAATCTAAACGAGAGGCAGTTAAGAATTACAATTGAATTACAGTTGTTTTTTATATGCAATGTTAAAAATTAGCCATCTAATGCATTGAATTTAAATCTAATAAAACCTTCTGTTATTTTCAGTTATTTGAAGCAAACTAATTCACAATTTAAAGACATTAAATATAAAATAAAAGAAAACTACATTTTATAAAACTGAAACTTTGATCAAACATTTTCGTAATACAAATTGTATTTTTTACATAACAAACTAAGTAGTTCACCAACATGTGATATCTCTTCTTATAGATTTTAATGTTTTTCAAAATAAAATGTATCGTATTTAAATTTGTATATAATATATAGTACTTTCTGTTGATTTATTTGCTTAACTTTGTTGCATGATTAAAATTTGTTTTCATTTTTAAAATACGCCAGGCTCTTTATATACTATAATATATATGTTATGTATATGTACGTTTTGATGCGCTCTATATAAATAAATCGCTCAGTTTGTTTGTATTTTTTTTTATATAGATGAAATCACAAATGGGGGGCTTTTCAAGTATTATTGACAATAATGATACCATTTACATACAAATGTACTAGAGTATATGCAATTTAATTTTCACTTTTCTTTTTCAATCTTTAATATTTTTACTAACCTGCTAATTGTATGACTTTGCTGCTTTTAGAATAATAACGTTCTTTCGTACTTTGCTTCATTACTAAAACTGTTTTCATTCAGCATTTAAATTCATTAAGATTCGCTAATTAAATCTAAACATAATTATTGTTTGATGCCTTTTCACTTTTTATATGTATTTTAACATTAACCTCAATTAGCGTCATTTGTTTTTTGTTTTAATCAAAGACAAAAAAAAAAAACTAACAACAAAAAATCTCTATGTGTTGCTGCTGCTGGGAGGCGTGGAAACGTTGGCGCTGCTGCCGCTGTTGCTGCTATTAAGGCTATTGGAGGAGCACTCCTCCAGCGTTATATTTAGTTGCTCTTTGGGTAGCTGCAGTGTCAGCGTAGACTCATCAACCGGATTGAGACGCAGCATCTGTTGTGGTAGTCCATCCTCGTCCCGGGTGAGTAGTTCATGCAGAGTGCTGCCATCACGCTGCTTGGATACTTTATAAATAGCAGGACACGATTTCGAGTTCTTCACATCGTTTGAGTCCTTCAGTTCTTGCAACTCTAATGGGCTGGGGCGTTCTGCCTGCAAACGCGCATCCAAATTGTTATCCTCAATGCTCAGGCCGGCGGACAAAGCTGAAGCCATGGCAAAATGACTGCAGCTGGCGCCTTCGGGATTAACATAAAGTCGCGGTGTATTGTATAATAATAGAGCTGGATCAATTTTGAAATCCTCAAGCTCCAGTTTCTGTTGATCCATATTCTCGTCTATATAGTTAATGTGTATAGGCGTCATTTGCATTTGCAGCTGCGAGCGATTGAGCTCATCGTCTGGCGGCGTATAGTAGATGGAAGCTTTGCTGGCTGAATTATTCGCAACCAGCAGACGCGACTTAAGCTTCTGTATGTGCAGCTCTTTTTCCGCCTGACTCTTGAAATAGCAGTCCAAATCTACAAAGTCGATGAAGAAAAATGTAAATGTAGGCACGAGAGAAAAGAAATTTAAGTTATATAAAATGTGATTATACCCTCGACAATATCATCCTCGCAACGTCCGCGACAGTTCTCAAAGTAAAAGCTCGGCAGATTCTCGAGCACCTTATTCAGGCTCTGCTGCTGGTACTTGTAGCCCTCACGCAATCGCAGCACTTGATGAGCGCTGAACTTACGTATCTTATTGCGTTGGAAGACATAATTTTCGCGCACCCAACTGAGCTGACCTGTCGAATAGTCGCGCACTTTCTTCATCTGATCATTGTACTGATCTTTCAGCGCAGTCAAATGACTCGAGCCCATATCCCGGAATTCTTTCAAATGCTTCGCTTGGGTAGTATAGCTGCCCTGTATCCATTCCGCCTGCTGTGCGCAATTCTCACGTATGCGATGCACTTGCTGCGCATAATTCTCACGCAATCGCTCCAGCTGCTGGCTCTTATAGCTCTCAATGCTATCCAACATGGCATAGATTTGACGCGATCTGGGTGACTGCTTGGTGCGCGCACAGCAGCGCAGTCGCTCGCAGACTCCGAGCCTGGTCAGACAGCTGCGCAATCCCTGCACTATCAATGTGAGTAATAGAAATGCTGTGGCAAGCGCTGTGCCTGCTAGCAGACTTTCAATTTTCACGCGATAGAATACAATGGGATCAATGTAGAGCCTGTCGAACAAATATAAAATGCATTAATTGTTTCACAAACAAAGCATAATCAAAAATATAAAGCTACTATAGCTATATTCAAAAACAAAATAAGCTTGTGTATCTACTTTTTGGCCTCAGATATATGAAGTTCGATCTGCTGATACCTAATTAGATATAAAAAGGTAAATTAAATGAAATGCAAGCTTTGGTTTAGTTTCGATTAAGGAGATGGATATTTGAAAGGGGATTTTAGCTTGGAAAAGAGATGATTTTTACAATCAATATACTTTTTCAATATACTTAATTTTTGAAATAGTATAGCTTTTGTTTTATGGCCAAAACTTTTTTGAAAGACAACATTGATGTATGTTTGATATTTTGATTAAGATCAGCTTGGTAGCTTGCATTTACCTAATTCCCGCGGAGGAGTTGCCCATGACATTCAAGGCATAGCAAGTGTAAAGACCACTGTCACCACGTGATATATTATGCACCAGCAAGGAGCCATTCTCCACAAGCATGACACGATCCCCCACAATGCTGCGTTGGCGTGTAATGTTCACAGATCCCTGCAGCGCCTTCAGATTGGTATCATCCGTTAGAGCAAAGAGCTCAAATTTGCTTGGCTGATGATCGTTGTCACTGTTGATGATAATCGGTCGCTTATCGGGATCCGCATGATGTCTCAATATTTGATTGCGTGGAGTGACCTAAAAAAAGCAACTTGATGAGCATAGAAGATGTAGAAAATGGGGCGTGCTACGTTACCCATATAATATCTGGTGTGGGACTGCCATAGACCATGCACTCCAGCTTGGCTGTGGAGTGTAGACGATACATTTTGGGCGCTGAGGACTGCACAACGACGGGCACACTGCAATTGAGATTGCTGAGCACGCGCAGCATATCGCCTGGGTAACCATATTGGCACTTGAGTTCCTCTATTTGATTATCCAGCTGCTCATAGGAGTCGAGCATTTGACTTGCAGCACTTTGCGGACGCCGCAACGAGGTGCTGGCATTGGTTAGCCAGCTGTTCAGCCAGTACATGCTGCAATCGCAGAGATACTCATTGCTAAGTATATTGAGATAGTGCAGCTGATCCAGCTGCTTTAAGCTTTCCGGCAGCGTGCTGAGACGATTGCCGCGTACGCTTAGGCGACGCAATCGTGAGAGGCTGCCAATTTGGTTGGGCAGCTGCAGCAAATCATTGTCGGCAAGCAGCAGCTCGCGTAGATTGTTGGCATTGGCAAAGAGCGTCTCAGGCAGCTGCTTTAGCTGCGCATTTTGCTGCAGCGATAAGTAACGTAGACGCTGCAGAATTTGTGGCTCTATGTGCTGCTCCTGGCGTGAAATCCAATTGGGCAACTGCTGCAGCGGTGTCTCATCAATGCGCAGCAATAGCAATTGACGCTGCGATTGGAACAGAGCCGCGGGCAGTGCTTGATACTGATTGCGACTTAAATCCAATTGACGCAGCGCATGCAGTGGCTGAAAGATGATGGAGGACAGCATAGTAAGGTGATTGCCGGATATATTTAGAGCTATGAGCTTGCCCATTGACTCGAATGCCTTGCGATCTATGCTGGCCAACTCGTTTTGCGACAAGTCCAGCTGACGCAGCTCACGCAAATTATATAAACTATGCTTGCCTATGAACTTGAGCTGATTATGCTGCAGCTGCAGATGACGCAGCTGCGCATTTAAAGCAAAAAAGTTATCCGGAAAGGATAGCAGCTGATTGTGGCTCAGGTCAAGCAGGCGTAGCTCGCGTGCGCTTTGGAACAGCTGAAAGGGCACAACGCTCAGGCGATTGTGTGCCAAGTGCAAGCGCTCCAGCTGCAATGCGCCCTCGAATATATTGCGTGGCAGCTGCTCCAAGGCGTTGTGGCTCAGATTCAGCAGTCGCAATTCGCTAAGCTCTTGCACAAAGCGCATGGGCAGCTCGCGCAGCGCATTGTTATCCAAATGCAGCTCTTCCAAGTGATTCAGATGCTGCAGCTCGTTGAGCGGGCAGCTGGTTAAGCGATTGCCGCTTAGCTTAAGTACTTTCAAGATGCGCATGGTGAGTGGCTGCAGCCAGTGCAAACACTCTAAGCGATTATCGCTTAGATCTAGCGTAAGCAAATCCAGCGGCTGCTGCTGTTGAAACAAACGCTGCAGTGTAGCATCTTGCAGTTCGCTTTGCAGCCAGCTAAACTGACGCAAGCTGTTCTCAAGCTGCTGCAGTTGCAACGTTTGTGTGGCATCGTGCACTTCGCGCAGCATTAAACGCTCATAGTTGATCGTCGGCCGCTTGCTCAGCAGTTGAGCATTAATGCTTGCCACGCTCACTTGCTGGCAGCGCAACTTATATATAAATTTATTAGTATCCAGCACGTTGCTGTCACTGAGCTGCTGTTCCTTGCCCTCCACTTGGCTCGTATAGAGCTTTGCGCTGCTGTCCAGCAACCAACGGTCCTCGTCCACACTGTCACTATCATCTGCATCTGCATCCACTACATGCCCCACAAATGGCAAATGGAATTTGTAGCCCAATAGCGTAAATTCATGCTCCTGCCATGTGCGTCGCGTCGGGATGGGCTGTTCGCCCAGCTGTTGCTCTTGTTGTTGCAACTGTGTTGCAGCGCTAATGCGTTCGCTGTACACCGCTTGGCAGCCCAGCGCATGTTGCTGCTGGGCATGCACATAGCATAGTTGTTGGCTAGTGAGCACCACTGTCAATATCAAGGTGATCTTGGATACTGCTTCCATTTTTCCGTTTGCAATCGTAGTAACTTGTATGGCATTATACAGATCTCATGCTGTGCTCGCATAGTACACCTGTCCAAACAAATAAATAAAATATTAGTCTATTGATTGCGGTCACTAAACACACAAATAAAATTAATGCACACGCAATGGTTAAAGGCTTAATTTAAGCAACGCAGTAGAGTATGCTAAAATCAATAGCAGTCATGTAAATAATATAAATAAGGTGTGTCCTCTGTCCTCATAGTCCCGTCCTTCGAACTTCTCTTCCCTTAGCCTTCAACTAAATTTAGTTTGCTTTGGTCTTCAAACTTTTTGATGCGTAGTAGCCTCACTTTTATATGTATATATTAAGCTTCCAACTCTACTGACATATGGCCTCTAGTCACTTTAGAATTAAAGTTAACTTTTAACCGTGGTTAATTATTTAACAAGCAGACTGTCTGTTTAACTTTTGTGCCCACTGCAAAGCTTTTAATGACTGACGCTTATACAAATTCTACATATGACTGCAAAAATATAAGACTGCAATTAATAATGAAAGCCAATTAATCACTTGCGTATCAACAAAATATTCACAGCCAATCAAAGCCACTGTCAACAACCGATACAAATACACAGATAATCATAGTAAATAAAAACAACAACAACATATAACGCAATGTGGCAAAAGTTAACGAAAACGAAAATAAGTTAGAAAGGCACTAATTAAATTAGCACAAAACAAAACCAAAATACGCTTATACGCTTAAGTATGCATGTATTGAAAGAACTTGTATTACTAACAGCTGCTAACTATATTATTCTTATCTCTTATCTGCTCTAGCATTTAGCCTGCGCAACTTCTATATATTACACATTTACATACGTATGCACTTACACTATCATCCTAAAAAAAAAACAAGTTGCATAACCGTATACGTTTTTTTTTTTTCAAAAGACTTACTTAAAGAATAAAACAGCAATAAAAATCATTTAATCTATATTACACAAACACTCCCACAAACACCTACACATATGCATTTATTTAGATTAAATCTGTTTTCCGTATGTATTCATGACGTCTGAAAAGCCGCTAATGAGCAACGCAAAATGTACAAACATATGTATGTATGTAAATTTGTTTGTCTGTGTGTGTGCCTAAACAATTGTGTACACAGACACACACAGGTGAAATGGCGACAGCCTGTACTATTTAATTTGTCAGACAATTACTTAAATCCGTCTCGGATTTAATTGCATATTTAATCAAGTTCAAGTCGCATCTACAGCTTATTGTTACGTGGATGTTTTGAGCTGATTGCATACTTTTTTTATGCGCACTTACATTTGTTTTTATGTATGTACATACAAACATAATTTTCTTTCATGAAAACTTCGAGAAACTCTAGGAGCGCTGTTTTAAGGACACTACTTAGTATAATGATATCTATCCAGAGTCACATATGTGTGCGAATTTCTGCAATATGTGTATGTGTGTACATGGGAGTCAAAAATTTTCCTCATACGTTTGTATGTATCTGTATTTTTTTTTAGATTTATTACATCCGTTTCCAAATTCCAATAGCTAATTGAGCCACTGTGGCGCTTTTCACTTAATAGGTATTTTCTTGTTGGTACTCACCTTTGTTTATAGCATTTTGTTAAATACGTTCTCAGTTTCACCAGCTTATTTATACAAATGCAATAGTGCTGCAAAACGATAAATTTTCTAATGTTTCGATTAGCTTGTTAGAGATGGGACCGCAACCAGGTTTAAAAAAAAACAGCTTATATATTAAAGAGATTATAAGTTAAAAATAGGTTTTTCTTAAACTTCTTCAATGTTTTTTTTTTTGTTTGTATGACTAATTGAACATGCACTTTAATATCGTTAATATCGATATCGACCAATATATGATAGCTAGCGCCAAATTAATTTAACAAGCAAATAAGAGTATACACACGTTTTTAGTTCAGTGCAATTCAATTGCAACGTAAATAAATAAATAAAAAAGCCTGTTTGTTTTAACAATTCAAAATTAAAGTATTTTGATTGATATATGCGAGATGCGCGGAAAGAATCTTATTGTTGGCTCTATCACACCATCTGCTCGATTTTTAGAACACACGGACGATATTTAGAACTCATCAGATTCTCGCCCAACCGCCACAATCATAACTTGGCATTAAATTTGCGCGTAAAAAGAATGCCAATTTCCGTATAATTGCCATAAAATTCTAAAAACTTATTTGCTAACTTGCAGCAGTTAGCCCGCGGCATCATACTTATATCGAACGTAAGCGATTTGTTGTAGGAAAACGTAATTTTCCTGGTGCGGAACAACAATTGTGCGTTTTCTTTTGTTCGTTTCATTCGTTGTCGCTCTGTCGTCGTGCGCTTGATTGACTTTTCCGAAAGCGAGTGCAAAGCGTGGAATATTTAGCAAATATTTAACAATATATTTATATTTGTTGTAAATAACATTTGATTACAATGAGAACATATTATTTGCGCATAGTTTTAAGTCCGTCTGCAAGCAACGGAAGTCATTAATCATTTTAATAGCAGCTGCGGCGCTTCGGTATCAAAAGCAGAAAAGAAAAAAAACAGTCGAGAAACAAACAGAGAAACGAAACTGAAACTGAAACAGCAGCAGAAACAGGCGCCGTTGTTGGCTGCTGACCGTTCCATATGGTTAGCAAGTGCAGGAGTCGAGAGCCTGTTTTTATAAATGCCAATGCCAATTTTTGTGCCAGTGTGCGTGTGAATTGCAGCTACACACAAACAAATAAACTCACACATACACATAAAAGTATACGAATAAACAATTGAGCGCAACAGAGACAACAGCAAAACATATACAATGAATCCAGCCGAGCTCCGTATGATGTGGATGAGTAGCCAATATAATTCGGAACGCATATCACTCGAAGAGGCTGCAACGCTGTTAGGACATCCCACAGTTGGACTCTCTGTTATGGAGGATATGACACATCAGCCCACTTTGGTAAGTTTAATAAATAAATTACAAACTACACTGCTGCCAATCTCTCAACTAAACAAACCCAAACAAAATAATCAAATAGCTTGAGCTTGAATTGGGAATTGGCTATATAAAGGGTGTTTTTGTTTTATTTCCTATAAGTTGTTTATCAATATTATTAAAGAACACCCTCTATATATATATTATATATATTTGTATGTTTGCCTAAGTTCTAAATTGGAATTTGTTTTTTCACATTATTACTTCTGCTTTCTTTTTCTATGATTTTATGTATTGCTTACGTTCAAATTCGTATGCGTATCGTATCCTCCACTTCAAACGCCAAAATTTCCAATAAAAAATACAACACAAAACACAATTAAAAACGCTTAAAGGATATGAATCCCATGATGAGCATTGTGGGGGGCGTGCAGCCGGGCACGTTGATAGCCACAAATACAAACAATTTGTATGGCTTTGCGCACATGGGCGGACTGCAGCAGCAGCTGTTGCAGCAATCTGCCGCCGCAGCAGTATTTCAAAATTATGCCGAAGTGCTGGATGCAGATAATAGCGGTGTGGCGCTAATGGGCGTGGACGGCGGCACGCTCGACGATGAGCAACAGCAGCAGCAGCAGGTCTATGGCCAATTGGATGATGGCTATGACGATGGCGGCGCCAGCGGTGGCATGGGAGATCTGGAGCCCAAGCAGGAGATTATCAACATTGATGATTTTGTTATGATGAATGAGGATAATAACTCCTATGATGGCACTGACTTTATGACCTCCTCCGACAAGGATGTCTCACAATCCTCCAGCAGCTGCATGACCAATATGCCAGGACACGATCTGCTCGTGCCCCTTGGCGATGGCCTGCTGCAGCACAAGCTGCTTGGAACCACACATGCCTTAATCAACAGCGCCAATGTTAGCAACACGCTAGCGGGCAACAGCAATGCCTTTGGCAATATGCTGCTCACGGAGCAGCAGCAACAGCAGCTCAACAGTGCAGCTGCAACTGTCAGCAGTAGAGCCATGACTGCCTCAAGCAAAAGTCAAGCCGGCAGCAGTGCGGCCACATTGCGAGCCCAGCGCAAGACGCGCAAGATTGAGCCCGTGAATAGGCCAGGACTTGTGCTAAAGACTCCAATTGCATACAAGGGCAACATTGATCCATCCGTGATACCAATACAAAAAGATGGCATGGGTATGTTGTAACACACACACACACACACACACAACAACAAAAACACGCATTTAACTTTTGTTTATTTTAAAATTTGGGTGCACTTTTGGTTTAGTTGGGCAGCAGCAGTGCAGCAAGTACAGTAAAGACACAATATTATTGTTTTATAAAATGTAAACATAAAAAATTGTTACATTGTTAAATATTCTCAGAACAAAAAGTAAAGTAGAATATTTAAATGTAAAGTAAATAATTAATTGGCTATGTGAATTTTATTAGAGTCAGTAAATAGCAAAAGTTAAAATGAATAATACTATAATTTATTTAATACTTACCGCTCCATTTCTCTCTCTGCTTCTTTAGCTGTCTGCGAGCGTTGTGGCGCCATTGGAGTGAAGCACACATTCTACACCAAATCGCGTCGCTTTTGCAGCATGGCCTGTGCCCGTGGAGAGCTTTACTCGCTGGTGAACAACAAAATGGATACGGCGGGCAGCTCTCCTGCGCCGGAATCTGAACAAAGTGGTGCGTTAGATGCCGCTGGCCTGGCGCAAGATGCCACAGAGGATCAGCAGCAGCAACAGTCGGATATTGCGCTAGCTTTGCAGGCAGCGCACATCAAACAGGCCAATTATCGTTTTCGCATAACGGATCAGTCGAAGATCACACAACTGAATGGTTATGGTGAGCCCATGTCGTTGGGTGGAGACGCTGCTGCGCATAATGTGCAAATGGCCACGGATGAGACCATAGCGGCGTTGAATGGCGGCGCTGTGGGCGATGCAGCAGCGCCGGCAGCGGAAGCCAATGGCAGTGGCGGCTACTTGGGTGCAGCGCCTACGCCCAAGGCATTGCGTCTATTCCGCGATGTCTTTCCGCAGGATGAGCTGCCACAAATACCCAAATACGAACGTCTTCCAGCGCCGTGTCCCCAGATGGAAAAGATAATCAGCATACGTCGGCGCATGTACGATCCAACGCATTCGTACGATTGGCTGCCGCGTCTGGCCAAGTCGGACTTTCTGGCGGCGCCTGTCACCTGCTTTCCACATGCGCCCGGCTACGAGGTGTGGGATAATCTGGGCGTGGGCATGAAGGTCGAGGTGGAGAACACAGATTGCGATAATATTGAAATTATACAACCTGGACAAACGCCCACGTCGTTTTGGGTGGCGACCATACGCGAAATCAAAGGCTACAAAGCTCTGATGAGCTACGAGGGCTTTGATACCAATTCCCATGACTTTTGGGTGAATCTCTGCAATGCCGAGGTGCATTCGGTGGGCTGGTGTGCCACACGTGGCAAGCCGCTGATACCGCCGCGCACCATTGAGCACAAGTACAAGGATTGGAAGGAGTTCCTTGTGGGCAGCTTGTCTGGAGCACGCACACTGCAATCGAATTTCTACAATAAGATTAATGATAGCTTGCAGTCACGCTTTCGCCTGGGCTTGAATCTCGAGTGCGTGGACAAGGATCGCATCTCACAGGTGCGTCTGGCCACCGTAACCAAAATTGTTGGCAAGCGGCTGTTTCTGCGCTACTTTGACTCGGACGATGGCTTCTGGTGTCACGAGGATTCGCCCATAATACATCCCGTGGGCTGGGCAACAACAGTGGGTCACAATCTAGCGGCGCCACAGGATTATCTGGAGCGCATGTTGGGTAAGTTCTTGATTACATCTCTTAAGCAAATTTTTAATAATTTATTTTACCATTTGCAGCTGGTCGCGAGGCCATGATTGAGGTGCATGAGGATGATGCTACCATCGAGCTGTTCAAGATGAACTTTACCTTTGATGAATACTTCTTGGATGGCAAGACGAACGGCTTTGTGGAGGGCATGAAACTGGAGGCAGTGGATCCACTTAATCTCTCCTCCATTTGTCCAGCTACTGTTATGGCCGTGCTGAAGTTTGGCTACATGATGATACGCATTGATTCCTATCAGCCGGATGCCTCAGGGTCGGATTGGTGAGCCTAGCGCGCAATTATTTTGTAATTTACAATTAAATTCTGTTTGTGTGTGCTGCAGGTTCTGTTATCATGAGAAATCACCGTGCATCTTTCCGGCGGGCTTTTGCAGCTCCAACAATATACTGGTGACGCCGCCCAATGGCTATGAGACGCGCACCTTTACCTGGGAGGGCTATCTGCGCGAGACGGGCGCAGTGGCTGCTGGTCCACATTTGTTTCATCGCATGGTGCCCGATCATGGCTTTGAGGCGGGCATGAGCTTGGAATGCGCCGATCTCATGGATCCACGCTTAGTGTGCGTGGCCACAGTGGCGCGTGTTGTGGGTCGCCTGCTCAAGGTGCACTTCGATGGCTGGACGGATGAGTATGATCAGTGGCTGGATTGCGAATCCGCTGATATTTATCCAGTGGGCTGGTGTGTGCTGGTGGGTCATAAGCTCGAGGGACCGCCGCGCATGACGCAGCAGCCGCAACTGAAGCCGGCGCCCAAGCCGAAGGTGCAGCGCAAGCGCAAGACCAAAAAAGGCGCCAATGGCGCCAATAACAAACAACAGCAGCAACAGCATGACAATCAAACGCAGTCTGGTAAGTCCATCCAGCCTTAAACTTCAAAACTGTGCTCATGTTTTTTATTTTGCTTGCAGCCACAGTAAAGACGCGCACAATTGCCTTGAAGACGACGCCGCATTTGCCTAAGCTAAGCATAAAGCTGGAATTGAAGCCCGAGCATCACAATGCTGCCTTTTATGAGAACAATCAGCCCGACGAGGATGACGAGGAGGATGGCCTAGCCGAGGAGCTGGATGACAATGATGCCGATGCCGATGCCGATGGCGATGGCAGCACCAGTCATCACTCGGAGCAGTCCACCAGCCACTCGTCGGAGTATGCCAGCAGGACTGCCGCGACGCCGCCAGTCGCCAACAAATCAATGGTAACAAAAAAATCTTCTACTACTAAATCTCCTGCGCCACCAACTGTGGGTCGCAAGGCAACTAGCTACATTGCGGTGAGTACTGGAAGGGATAATAGTGCGTATAGCTTATATAGCCATCAACAATCAATCAAAAAACGCCCAGTCCGCCTGCCTCGCCCGCTCGCTGCCCAAGCACATAGTGTATATAAAACTGCATTACAGTAAATTGTCGATATGACGCATTTAAGTTTAACTCCTAGAGGTTACAAACGAATGAATTCTAGTCTAGATAAGTGAACAAATATTTCATTTCATTGGCATGCATTGCATTTAAGCAAATTAATTAGTAAGCATAGATGATATATATATAAATCAGAGATGTAAAACATACAAATCATTTTGTAATTTAATTCCAGAAGCCTTAAGCGTAATTTAAATTCAAATTGAAAAAGAATTAATGCATTCAAAAATATCTAAGAATTCGATTCATACATCTCTGAATGAATATTTTATATAATTTCGAACTGTAACAATTTTTTAATTCGCAAGTTCGAAAAATTCTTAATTTGATTTCTAGGCTAGAATATAATCATTTGATATTAACAAACTTGTATATAATTTATGTTTACGCACTGTTATTTTGGTACTTGCAACATTTTAACTAAAAAATCACACACACACACGCCCAGCCACACCCTCATATGCAACTAATATTCACCAATCATAATTAGCAAAGCTGCGCTTAAATTAACTATTAACTTAAACTATTTTGTTTAAACTCTTACAGAACTCGGCGGTGAGCAACAGCAAGTACATTCCGCGTCTGGCTGACATTGACTCGAATGAGGCGCAGTTGGAGCTAATGCCGGACAGCTGGAACGTCTATGATGTGTCACAATTTCTGCGTGTCAACGACTGCACTGCGCACTGCGATACGTTCAGTCGCAATAAGATCGATGGCAAGCGTCTGCTGCAGTTGACCAAGGACGAGATCATACCGCTGCTGGGCATGAAGGTGGGGCCGGCGCTGAAGATCTCCGATCTGATAGCACAGCTCAAGTGCAAAGTGAATCCCAGCAAGTCGCGATCCCACAAGACCAACAAGTCGCCGTTTTTATAGTGCGGCATCGGAATTTTATCCAATACGAAATTCAAACTTATTTCAACAAAGCCAAGCGTAGTTGTAACTAATTTTTTTTCAACTGAAACAAATGTTTTCGCTATGCGTGTATGTTTTGATTGTACAGCAATAATATGCTGATATATAGTATATATACATTGTGTATATAACTGATTATGTAGTACATAGGATGGAAGTATTTTTGTTAGCACTTGAAATCGAAACACAACCGTTGCCTAGAATGGATTCTCACATAATCCATAATACAGTTTGTATAACTAACTCAAGTCTCTCACAGCGCGTTATTTTATAGCAATTGGAATAAGCAAAAGGCGCTGTAGTGTTGTTAACACAAGTCAAAGTTTTTATATAAAGCAGCATTAATAATTATTTTATAAGCTGCGCGCATATTTTTTTATAAACAAAAAGCGAAAGCCAACACTACAGTGCATATATTTGTATAATTCAGCCTAAGCATAAGTTATATAGTAGCTACACACATAATATATGTATGCTTATATATATATTATATATATATAGGTTTGTTAACTGTACATAGGATCTGTACGCTCTTATCAATCAGCGATGAACCAACCCCCAAGCAAAGTAAGGCAGCATTGTAGGATCCAGTTAAGCGAAAAAGCACTATGCTCCCTAGTTTCTAAGCCACCCACCACCACCCCACATACTCCATAACCACATCCTCATGCAGCGCTCGCCCACACAAAATTGCAGCAATTGGAAACCAGCGTTTATACTATATGAATGACTAATTTTTGAAGCAAAAGTATTGTAAGCAAAACAAATGTATGTATCAAGATAAGCTTAAGATAACAGCTAATGTCGAAAACACATACTTAATAAAAAAAAAATCCGCATTGAAAATTGCAAAATGATCAAAAATGCGTTAAGTTTTTTTGTTTGGTATTTGGGAAATGCGCTGCACAAATGACAAATCTGTAGTAATTTTAAATTGAAATGCAAATCGAAAACAAAATGTGTACAATAACGGCAATAGGCCCCACTCTGGGGGCCTCAAAATCAAGGCAGCAACAGTTATAAATTGATTTGTTGAAAATTGCATGGGAGGTCAGTTGTGACCACCCCCTGTGACTTCTACGCCGTAATTAAAGAAGGCCTCGAACACAAATGTGCAGCAGGTAGTAGTTGCCCTAATTTCGAAGTTCGAACTCGAACTCGAACGCGTCGCCTGTGAGAGACTTGCGCACGATGACCACAAGCGCTGCTCGTAGATCCGGGAGAGCGGGGGTTGCTGAGTGTGCGCATGCGAGTGAGAGCGTAGGCGTATGCGCCGATTGGACTGCATTGCATCCCTCCATGCATTCCCAATGAAGCGCGACTGCGTTTGCGCTAAGAGCGCGTCTAAGTGGGAGAGCGTTTGCGAATGCGCTGACTTCGGACTACATTGCATCCCCCCACTGACTGCAGCTCCAGCTGAGAGCGTTTGCGAATGCGTAGGCGAAGTGAGAGCGACTGCGATTGCGCTGAGACTGCATCCCTCACAATTGCATTTCCAATTAAGAGCGTCTGCGAATGCGCTGAAGCTGCACTGGATACTTTCTCCTCTGCTTCCTTTTCCAGTGTTGCATACCAAAAATTCCAGTGCATACAATTCAATTCCCCAGCAGATACATACAGCAATGAAAATACGTGATATATATTTTTTTTTGAGCTGCTCAACAACTTCAGAAATAATTGGTTTATTTTTTGGATATTAATACAGTTTATGCGATTTGAATATCATACAGCTAAGTGATTAACAGCTAACATTACACATCGAGAGTTTGGTGGCTATTATTCATATATATATATTTTGTATTTTTTTTGATAATTATGCTAAGAATTGTTTTCAAATTTTTCGGTTAAACGCAAAGCCAGTTTACTGGCGACACATCAATATAAGATATTTTTCCTAAATATTTTATGTGTTGCGGGTGCATTTGAAACTGTGTGTGTGTGTGTGTGTGTGTGTGAGTTGTGTGTATGAATATATAGTTGCCATAACCAGTATAGAGTAAGAAATAAGGAAATAGTTTTTAATCAAAGTCTTAATGTATAGTTGAAAAAAATCTTTTGAAATATACATAGGTGCACTTATATACAGGGGGGGAGGGCATGTGTCCAGCTCTTAAATGCTAACATTTAGATGTAGATAAGAATAATATATGTTGAATATTATATATGCTTACGATCTAGGCTACTAAGTTGAGGCAACTACTTTGCGCTATGCCAACTTGTCTGTGCTTTTAACTTTGTTTGTTTTTGTTTTTTTTTTTTTGCTTAATAAAGAAGGCCTCAATAACAACTTAGGGCATAATACTAACAATTTAAAATTGCAGAAAATAAATACAAGCAACAAAATTGCAATGTTCTTGTTGTTTTTTTTAGAGAAAATATCAAAAGGGAATAAGCAAACATTTGCGAATTGAGAGAGAGAGAGAGGGAAGCCTCGTATCTTGTTTTGTGTGGGACTTTTGGGTTTGAGCTTCTCTAGACAATGCCAGCAAATGAATTAATGAACGCAAAGCGTAAACACAATAATAAATTATAAATACTATAACTAATAGTTTAGCGCTTAGACAGAGCTATCCTCAACGCTTGATCGTCGCTTCTTTATCGGCGGCGGCGGCGTCACTGCATGTGCTCGAGCTGCTTGTAATGCAGCCCAAGCTTCCTCTGCGTTTGGTGCTGGCAATTGCAGTGAGCTGTGTCGCCGCTTGTTGGGACTGATGTTGTCGGCGGCGGCGGCGGCAAACAAATCGCTGGTCAGATCTGTCACAATGTGTGCCTCCAGGCCCGGCGTCAGCAGCGGCGACAGCGGCACTTCATTTAGATCGCACTCCTCATCATCGCTGTCGACCACGCTGCTAAAGAGATCGCCGGGGCAAGTATCGTCATCTGACTCATCATCGCTGAAGTCGGTGTCCCAAAAGACTTGCGCGCCGGGAAATACATACGAGGAGCTGTTGCGGTGACAGTAGAAGGTGCCGGGCTGCAAGCGTTCAGCGATCGTCTGACGCCTGCGTGGCGGCGGCGGCGACATTAGCGGTGCTGGTATCTTCATTTGCGCCTGCGTATTTGCTGCATAGGCTGGAGGGCTGGGACCAATCTCAATATTGCTGGCACGCAGCAAGTCGAAGGGATCGAGGCCGCTGTCCTTGCCAGAGTCGATCGAAAGCGAACGTATTGCTGCCGCTTGTGCGCTGGTGCTGGCGAAAACAGGCGGATCCTCTAGACCCGTTAATATATCGCTTTTGATGCGCTCAATGGCCGCCTGGTCCACCGCATTGACAGTGATCGGACGCTTGGGCTGCACGGCTGTAAACGTGGACGATTCAAAGCCGCTGTCGGAGCAGGTGCCGGCTGCAGAGCCAGTCGATCTGACCGATTGCGTATCTGTATCCGCCTGCGATGGCGATGGATATTGCCCAAAGGGTGGCAGCAGCACATTCGACTCACACAGCACTTCCTCATCGCCGGCAATTTCTTGCCAGTTGACGCGATCGGCAGCCATGCGATGACAGATCTGACTGATAATGACATCGGAATCGCCCAGCAGTTCGACGTCAAATTTCAAATGGGGCAGCTGCTCGCGATTGATCAAAATCTGCGGCACATTTGGTGGTATGCTGCTGGGAATGTGGGCAACGGGACGCACCTTCAAAGAAGAGCCAATGACAATCAACAAATCGCAACGATCCTTATCGGTGGCCATCACATTGTGATATTCATCGGGTAGACCTAAGGAATTGAAATCAAAAATTATTATCATGTTTGAAATATATTGAAACTGAATTTAAATATTAAAGCGTTATTTATTGCATTGAAATATTTGTTTTATTTTCGAATGGAAAACTTACCTTGGCCAAAGAAAACAATATCGGGCTTCATAATGCCACGCGCCACAAGCAGCCTCAGCTGCTCCGCATTGACAGCCACCGAAGCATCCACGCTGTGCTCCACATTCGGCTGGCATCTGGGGCAGACGGGTATGCGCTGGGCAAAGATATCCGCACGCAGTGCCTCTGCATTGCACTTGTAGCGGCATCTGGTGCAGCTGGCCGTCGAGAATGAGCCATGGCACTCAATGACGCGCTTTATGCCTGCCACACGCTCCAGGGTGTCAATGTTTTGGGTATAGTTGCGCAACAATTTGCCTTTGATCTCCAGCATCTTGATGAAGCGATGGCAAGGCGATGGGCTAAACTCGCCGGGATAGATTTCACGTGCAAATTTAAAGAATGGACGCGGATCTCGTTTGAAATAGTTGATGTCAAACATGGCCTGGGGATCGGGCAAATCGGGATAATCGTGCGCTAGGCGCGCATAGATGCCATTGGTGGACCTAAAGTCCGGTATGCCGCAGGATACGCTTACGCCGGCGCCGGTGAGCACTATAATGCGTTGGGATTTCCGCACTAGGGTAATGACATCGTCAAATGTGTTCACCGTTTCCAGCTTGATGCGTCGCCTGGGCTCAGTGAGCAAATTGGACAGCTGGTACCATATTTGGTTTGGGTCTCCGTCCTCTGTAAGATGCGGGAGAATGCTCTCAATCAACTGCCGTGGCACACGACCGGAGTAGAACTCACGTTGTAGCCAACTTATCTTCCAGTCGGTTAGGCCCACTGAGATGCAGTCGAGCAGGCTAACTGAGGAGCCGTCCGTGCTGGATGATGCATCGAAGGATTCCCCATCGCCATTTTCGCTGTTAGTCGAGCTAAAAGTTAATATACATATATGTCTCTATTTAGTTAATGCTCATAAAGCAACAGGTGCATGTCACATAAAGAACAAAAAAATAGAATTTTGTTGCCAATGTATTCACAAAAACAAAATTACAAAAAAAAAAAAAATAAAAATCCTATTTGTTGTTTATATTTAATGTTTTTAATTTTAACTTTATTGTTAATATATTTAATAAAATATTTTGCGCTTGCTTGCTCAGTGTACCTCGATTTAAAATCTTCGTCATCGTCCGCTTCCGAGTTGGATTTGTTGGATTTCTCCAATTGTTGCTTCTGTTGCTTTTTCTTGGCGGCAATTTCTTGTTCTTTAATTTTAGGCATGGGTTTTGTTTTGATTTCACTATTTGCTTTTGTTTGCGATTCGCTTGTTGCTTCTGCCGCTGCTGCTGCTACTACAACAGAGTTTGTTGATAGAATTTCAGCGCCAAAACCGAAATCTGTTTGACTGCCTTCGAAATTAATAAATTCAGTTGCATCCGTGCTCTGTTGTTGCATTGTGACCTCGCGAACGTTGACTAACTCTTTGGCGTTGATGTGCCTGTGTCCGTGCCCCAATCGTATGTCCATGTCCTCGTAGTTTTCCATCATTTTTCCAGGGCGCAACACTTTACTCGTTCACCGATTATTTCTCTCTCTCTTAAAATTTCTTCTTCTTCTCTCGCTTTCGCAAATTCCGTTTTCACCTCTCTTTCGTTGGTACACACACAATTTTTTCGTCTGTTTTACGCTTGCATTTCGGCTGAGTGAAAAAATTCTCCAGCACTTAAAATAGCGGACTTTTTGCCATTTTTATTTTTTTTTTCGCTTAGAAAAACTTTTATTTAATTATTAAAATTTTTTTCACAGCGTTTAAACAAATTATTTTCGTAATTTTCGCTCGTAATTTCTAGAAAATTTTCCGATGATGTGTGACGTATAGAGCGAAAAGTAAAGAAGTGATGAGCCACCATTTTGGATTTCTGCTTCAGACCTATAGCGCGCTCGACAGTGCTGCTCGTTCAGCTTTTTTCTTTTAGTCTAGCCTTTTTTCACAATATGAATCACACATATATTGCTTATGAAAACTGTATTCAAAAAAACTGGAAATTAGTTGGAATCTTTGAATTGTATGAAAATATGCAAAGTGACATTGAAATTCATTAAAATATTTGCAGTTTATATAAATTTCTATTATATAAGAAAATTTAAATAGCTTTTTTCCCACCAAAATTAAAGCTACATTGTTTGGCTAAAGTTGACAACTTTGCTACTCATACCTGCTCATACATGTTTGCTGGTATACATAAATGAAATTGGTTGCAATTTAAAACAAGAGTTCGTGTGAAAAACACGAAAGAAAAATTCGTTTGCATATTTTTTTCCAAATCTGTTTATGTATTTAAACAAACGGATTTTTTCAAAGATACTGCCCAGGACACGAGGACAGTAGCAACTCAAAAGAATGCTTAAAAAAAATTGGTATTTTTAAATTAAAAAAATTAATTGATCAAATAAACACAAACTTGGTATATATATATTTGAACTCTGCTATAATAATTTCGCTATTCTAGGACATTTTAAAAAACGTTATTCAATATTTGTTTTGTTTCAAATTTCGCGCTCAATATCAATCTCAGACACAAACCAGTAGTTGCAGCCCTGCTGAAAGAAAAAGAGCTTTAAAAAAGCTTAGCTGAAAAAGAGCTAACTTTACGGGGAAAAAAGCTGTGGTGACAACACTGGCTGTAACTGTTCGCATAAATAAACAAAGCATCATAACAAAAATGAAGTGAAATTCTTAAATAATTATTCGAAACTTGAACAAAATTGCTTGTATATATACCATGCATCTGTAGAAACCACGCAATAATGGATAAACTAAACTTGTACGAGGTATTGGGCGTGAGCAAAGAAGCAACGCCCGAGGAAATCAAAAAGGTTTGTATGGTTTTCGTTTGACACTTACGAACTGACTTTTGTTTGTGCAATCAGAACTATCGTAAGCTGGCAAAAGAGTTCCATCCAGATAAGAATCCCGACGCTGGCGAAAAGTTCAAGGAAATATCTTTTGCCTATGAGGTGCTGTCTGATCCAGAAAAGCGACGTGTCTATGACCGTCATGGTTTGAGGGGATTACAGGAGGGGGCGGATGGCTTTAGTGCAGATAGTCAAGACTTTTTTGCACATTGGTTTCCGTTTGGTAACAGCGCCGGCCATAGCAGACGCGATGGCAAAATTTTGGTTAAGCTGGAAGTGTCGCTCGAAGAGATCTACCAGGGTCAGCAAGAAAAACTGGTGGAGTACAAGCGGCAAAAGCTATGCGACAACTGTAATGGCCATGGCGGTCCGCAAGAGGGGCGCGAGCAATGCGAGACCTGTGGCGGCCTAGGACGCACTGCGGCCTTTACGTTCATGGGCTTGAGCGCTTTCGATGCAGTACGTAAGATTTGGTTAAGTGCAACAATTTGTTAACTGGTAATACTTTGCAGATATGCCCCAACTGCGATGGACGCGGCTTTACAATTAAAGAGAAAATGCGCTGCAAGTTTTGTCGCGGCGATGGTTTCGTCGATGAGCAAATGAAGCGCAAGGTGACTGTGGAGCGTGGCGTGCCGCATATGCAGAAGCTGCCATTTCCACGCGAGGGACATCAGTTGCGCAGCCGAGAGTTTGGCGAACTGGTGGTGGTGATGATGCAGGGCGAACATGCGCTCTTTCAGCGCCGCCATGCCAATCTCTATATGCGCGATTTGGAAATTAACATCACTGAGGCGCTCTGCGGATTTACGCACTGCTTCAAGCATCTGGATGGACGCAAGGTGTGCATGCGCACACAGCCAGGCGAAGTGCTGCGCCACAATCATATCAAAATGATGCGTGGCTCGGGCATGCCTGTCTACAATCAGCCCACCCATCATGGCGATCTCTATGTGCAATTTAAAGTCAATATGCCGGAGAATGGCTTTGCCAATGCTGCACAGCTGGCGACGCTGGAAACACTATTGCCGCCACGTGAGCAAGTCGCAGTGCCCGCCGAGGCGGAGGAAGTGCAGCTGGCAGACATCAAGCCGCA